>NC_048897.1:35506242-35581445 GCF_011077185.1 Oxyura jamaicensis
TTTTTTTTTTTTTTTTTTTTTTTTTTTTTTTTTTTTTTTTTCCCTTTGCTTATTACAGGATTTTTCATCCTTGGCCAGTCTTAACACCTTCAATAAAGATAGAACTCGGATCCTCCTCCACACGCACCGGGTCCTGCCACACTGTGTGACCAGGGGGGCTCTGGTAGGAGCTCTCAGCGCTCCATCCCACATTCAGGCTCTCAGTGTCGTTCAGCTGCAGTTAGAGCATCCTCCCCACTTTATTTATTTATTTATTTATTTATTTATTTATTTATTGGGGGGGGGAGGCGGGGGCGAGAAGACAGGGAAGCATGACAGTCATCATAACTTACTGAAAAGATTTATACATGAATATTAGAAAGCCAATGGAGTTCGCTGATTTCCTTTTGTCTTCTCTATAACTTCGCGTTACAGCGCTACAGCGTTATCTTGACAGGCTCTGAGCTGGTGGTACTGAGTCTGGAAAGCTTTCGTGCACTTCATTTCATTTTTGAATTGCACTTTTTTTTTTTCTTTTTCATTTTAAGGCTTTCTTCTGCTTTGGAAGAAACATGTTCTGACATGCTGGAGTTTGTTGGTGGTAAATATTTCCTTTGACTACAAAGTGCATTTGTGAAAAAGACTTTTTTTTTTTTTTTTTTTTCCCCGTGGAAATATGTTGCTTGCTCCTTTCTCTGCTGTTATTAATAACCTGTAAACGAGATGAATCCGAGGGTCTGAGTAAATAGCACTTTCAGATATGTACTTTTAGCCACATCAAGCTGAGGAATGTGCAGCAGCTCTGTATACGCTCATGTGAGAGGTTTCCCTACGCCGCATGTGACAATTTCCACACCAGACTTGGTGACAAAGTAGGGACGGCAGGTGAGTCCCCATGAGATCTGCTTTGCCGAGAGTATTTTTTCCAGTCCCTAACCACAAAGGAGCAGTACTCAGCTCTCCAACTGCTCCCCAGAGTTGGCGGTTGTGATTTGTTTCAATTGAAAATCATCGAGAATCGAAAATGACACTTAATAAAACGTCCCCAGCCACGCGGCCGCCTGTGCTGCGGTTGTTCGCCAGTACCCGCACCTCCATGCGCTGAGGTCCCGGTGCCCGTGCGACAGAAGGCGCTGCAAAGGGTTAAGTCGCCGGCTTGCTTGCTAGGCAAAGTTTGAGGAAGAATATGTCTGAGGCAGGGCACGCCGCAGCCTTGCGCTTGAAATCTGTCACCCTCACTTAGGAGCTCAGCATCACTGGTTGTCACCGGTGAATAATGATCACACGGCGATAAGATCGCTCGGTGGCGTTGCGCCGGAGCCGCCGGGGGAAAGAGAAGAAAGGAAATTACGAGGCATTTAACTGCTGCAGCGGGGTGTTCCTCGGAGTCATCGGTGGGTGTCAGGGTCAAGTGACCTGCTGGATAGCTGCTTGGAAAGTAAATTTCCTTCCTCCTTTCCTTGAGAGAAACCTTGGGTGATGGTGATCATTGGCAGCTATGGAAAGCAGAGACCTTGGTGGTGATCCTTAAAACAATACCATGCCGGAGCCCAGCTGTTCTGCCACTTTCTCCCCTTTCAACCTGCCGGATCCGGTGGGCTTTGGGTGATCGACCGAGGAGGAGCCACCTCCGCGGGAGCAGGTAAAGGCTCGCTGAGTCTCTGTGGATTGACAGGGTCTTGCTTTGACCAAAGTGTGCCCTGAATACCTTTCTTTCCCTAACATGAAGCGGGGGCTGGATGAGGGGCAGAGGCAGGGAGGGAGACAGGCGCAATTCCGCCGAACCTCTCGGAGCCCGTGGGGCAGAAGTTTTTCTTATTTCCACTTTCCTCCGTGACCGGGGGGAACAGGGGGGTAGAAATGCCCGTGGTCAACAAAGGTCTGCTTTGCCTTACGTTTTATGGACAGGTTGATAATATCGGGGACGCGGAGAAGGGACGGGTGGAGATAGGATGATGAAGACTTAAAGGAAATTTTCAGGAGTAAATGCACCGGCTTTCCATCAGCTTCAGGAAAGAGCTATAAATCATGTGTAAATAAGTGCTTTGAAAAGTATGTAGAGCTTTAATAACAATAATAATAATTTTTAAAAAAAATGGTCTTGGAAAAGTCAAAAAGGACCCAGAACAACCTTGAAAAATGTTTTTCATTCAGCTTTGGACCCTACGGGGCTTCTGCTCCTTTCATCCCTCGGGACCATCTGGGAGCTGCAAGCAAAGATTCGAACTGAGTGCAGCCCTGGCTCTTTGACGGGAGCAGCAGAAGCTGGCCCCGCGGCTCTGCACCGCTCCAGACCCGCTTTCCCCGAGCAGCCCAGCCCCGCTGAGCTGCCGAGAGCCCGGGGGCTCCACCCCCACCCCCAGGCGAGGCTGGAGCAGACCCCGGCCCCGAGGCAGCCATGCCGCCGGGGGGGGGGAAGGGAACGGCGTCTCCCCCTCAGCTGGTCGCCCCTCGCCAGGCTACCTGCATTCCCCCTTCCGAGCCCCCCCATCACGCCCCGCATCCGCGTAGGTGAGGGCACGGAGGGGCTCAGCTCGGGGCTAAGGACCGCGGGGGCTCCGCCAAACCCCCCCGCAGGGCCCGGGGTGAGTGCGGGGGCCGGCAGCACTGCGCCCGGGGCTGCCCCGCGCCCGGGCTCCTCGGCAGGTCTCGCTGAGCTTTGGAGGCGTGAATAATTCAGCACTCCCCAAGCGAAGGGCGAAGGAGGTGCGGAGACAATGGCGAGTGATTCAGCTCCCGAGGTAGGGCTGAGCTGCACATGCAAGCCAGTGCGCAGTGAGGGGGAAGCAAACCCCGAGGCATTTCGGTTGCCTTTTCTGTTTCCTCGACACATGGCATTGATCAGCTCGCCTCTTCTCTCCTCCATCCCTCCCTAGCCCCTCTCTTAAAGTAACTCGCAGCCAAAGCCGTAACGCGTAATTTTCTTTACTAATGGAGGAGTTTGAGGCAAATTCTCATCTCTTTATACACCCCACGTCCTACCTTGCCGGTCGCATCCTATCGCTCAGGTGCTTCTCGGCATTAAATGATCTCGCTTTTACTGGGCTTGTCAGGACAAGGCAGCAGTTAACTAAGGAACTGGGCGGCGGGGGAAGGGTTACCCCGAAACAAGCGCAGATAACCCGGGATGCGCGCGCGCGCACACACACACACTGCAACTGCTGCAGAAGGGATTAGTACGGGGGCGTTGTTAGCGCTTTGGGGCAAAAGGTGGTTTCTCCAGTGGTTTTAAAGTCTTTCTGACTGATCATGGAAATCAGACGGAATGCTGAAGGAGGTCCGTCTCTTCCCTGAGGGCTGGACTTTCTTTTATTCTGTGTTCTATTTATTCCGTGCTGCTATTACCCACCTAAAAGTTAGCAGGGGGGAAGGAGAGGGATAGAAGGGGAGGGGGGAGAGGCGGGTTTGGCGGCGGCTGCACATGAAATATCGCCATGTTGAAGCAGAGCACGGCTGTAACTATCGCTAGCGAGGGCATCTCCTGTTTAGAACCGCAGCTGGGGGAGTTGTTCTGCTCGCTTCCCCCCTTCCCTTCCCATACCCCCAAGGACCCCCCAGGCAGCGGGGCCCGGTCAGCCCCTCCTGCACCTTCCTTGCGGGCAGCCCCGGCCCGCAGGGTGTCCGGGGGCTGCGCACCCCCCGGGCAGCACCCCCCGCCGGCTTCTGCTCCCCGCTTGTGGGGTAGGGGGGCGATGCCGAAGTGCCGGAGCTCGCTACACTGCCGTCAGCAAGCAATGGGTTAAGAGTGGGAGGGAAAAAAAAAAAAAAAAGGAAAGGAAAAGAGAAAACCTAGCCTGACTTTGCCTCTTGGAAAGCTTTAGGTTGCAGCCCTGCCTTCCAAGCATTCTTTAAACTAGAAATGTGGGAGGGACTCCAGGAAAGAGAGAGAGAGAGAGAGAGAGAGAGAGAGAGATGGCTATCAACTGAATTCATTACTGTAAACATCTCCCTGGGGTGTCAGGCAGGGAGGAAAAAAAGGCACGACTTACATTAGCAGGGAATAGTCAGATCTGAGGCATCATTACTGCAAAGATCAGCCTGCAATCCCGGCTGAAGGCTGGCGCAGGACTTGGAGAGAGCCAGCCACACGCACTCACACGTATACTCACATATATGTGTCCGATGCCTCCTCCGACTTCCAAGGGTCCTGGGATTCCGTGCCAGCTCCTCATGTGATCCTGTGATCCTCTCACCATTTCCAGAGGACAGAGAGAGAAAAGAGAAAGAAAGCAAGAAAGCAACCCCAAGACCGGGCGTATTCTCGTCCTTTTTTTTTTTCTTTTTTTTTTTCTTTTTTTTTTTTTTTTCCGGAGAAGCAGGAGCGGCGGGGAAAAGAGGAGCGAACCGAGGCGAGAAAGTGCGTTGGGGATGCCAGAGCCGCGGGCTGCGCGCCGGAGGAGGAGGTGGCGGAGAAGGGGGGAGGACGATGCCGCTGCCTCGTAAGGGCGGAGGAAGGCGCGGGAGGCG
The DNA here is from genome assembly GCF_011077185.1 of Oxyura jamaicensis. Lineage (NCBI taxonomy): Eukaryota > Metazoa > Chordata > Aves > Anseriformes > Anatidae > Oxyura > Oxyura jamaicensis. The sequence goes on from NC_048897.1 coordinate 35,510,689, forward strand.
CGGGGGCCGCTCTGGTGCGGCGGCGGCGGCCGGCGGGGAGCGGGGCCCTCGGGGCCGGCCGGGAGCGGCGCTGGGCGGCCGCGGCGGGCGGCGGCCACCGGCCAGGAGCGGCGGCAAAGTTTTGGTGTGGGGGGCCAGAGGCGCGCAGGGGGATTATGATCGGTGCCGGCGAGGGATTCTCAGACACTGTCAGGTACAGTCGGGATTTCATTTATCTTTTCCTTGCCGGTAATTCTAGCCCCGGGCGGTTTAAAGACCCGGTGCCCTTTGCCTTCTCGAAGTTGAGGAGCCGGGGTCAGGTCGTGTGGCAGAAATGCCGCCTCGATACAGCCCCGTCCGTGCCTGTGAGAGTGCGGCACCAGGCACGGACACGCACAAATTTATGAATGGCAAGTGCTCGGAGGCGCCGCGGGTGATTTTACGGCAGCGGGCGCGTTAGGAGCGGGTCTTGGAGCTCGCAGCCGCAGCGGGGCCCCGGGTCCCCGGCCCCATTTCAGCGCCGAGGGGAGGCTGCCCAAAGCAGCCCCCATCCCGCTGCCTCCCGGACGGGGGAGCCGAGCACTCCTCCTGCTGCAGGAGAACCGACAGAGTGCGTGTACGAGCACGACCTGGGAGGTGGTTTTGAGAAACGGGAACTTTAAAAAATGAAGCTTGATCGGAGGAGGTAGTCGGCTCAGCTGGCAAGTGTGAAGAGATAGAACGGGGAGAGCAGGGAGCTGCGCCCGGCGGGAGGATTCAGCAGCAGCAGCAGCCTCTGGAGCGGGGGTTGGTGGTGAGTGGTTGGGGGCGAGGTGGCTCGGGACTCCTAAGTACAAATGAGTCCCTCGCAGACCTGCCAAGTTGGACGGGGATCTCTGGCAAAGCAACAGCAAATATTGCGGAGGAGACGGGGAGGGGGAGGGGGAGTGGGAGCAGAAAAACAGATCTCCAAAAGAAGTCAAACAGCTGAAAAGATCTCTGTCTTGAGAGCATGAGATGAAATCCCATGAAAGATAAAGAAATCAGCAGCAAAGTATGAGAGTAAGGCTCTCCACCTTCTTTTCGTAGTGGGAATCAGTCAACAGGAGCTTTTAATTAATTTTAATGGATGAAATCTGTTTTAAGGCTTACAATAAGCTAATAAATCCAAGGCATAAATCCGTGTAAAGTCCTGTACCGTGTGTGGAAGGTACTGATTAGATTTCTTCAGATGCTTTTTTTTTTTTTTTTTTTTTTTTTTTCCTAATGCAGAGCTCAGCAGAATAGAAAGGGAGAGGTTCCTTGCATGAGAAGCAGGAAAAGACACTAAAGCAAGTCAGACCTCTGTCTCACATACAGACATGTGCGCACACACACATGCACACAGGTGCACACACACACAGGAGCACAGAAAGAGGGTGTATGTTAAAGAGAGGTTTATTTACTGCATCATACTTCAGTGCTTGCAGGGAAATTAAACCAGTTTAAAGGTTGAGATTGATCACTATGTGGGTTAAAACAAAACAAAACATAAACTTCCATGGGCTGCATTCATTGCTTCTTTCACTGACATTGTCTTTCTCCAAGAGCAGCTTTATACAATTATATTTGCAGAGGCAATTCATGAACTGGTTTCAGAAATATATGGTTTTTGGAAGGGGGGGAAAATTACACTGGCTTTTTTTTTTTTGGAAAATATTTAAAAGGTACTGTACCTATATCCCTACCGACTTTTTTCTTCCTTTAAAGAGTCAATGTATGCAGTGTTATCACTGGGACTTAATATTTGCATAATCAAAATGATACAACAGGTGCTATTCAAAAGTCAGCATTTCTAAGTGGTAAAAGTGATGTTAAAATGTTAATACTGATCTTATTTCTGAAAATGATGTGAGACATGAGATTTCAAAAATCATTACCATTTGTAGGAGATTTGCTATTTAAAGTGCTGTGCTCTATCCTTCTATCCTGATAAGATGGCTAGGCAGTTAGAAGTAAGAGACTGCAGGCCCGGAGTACTGTGGGTGAAACAAGTCAGAGTACGGTGTAAATACAGCATCTGTAAAACTACCTGTGACTAGAAGAGTCATCAGTGTTTTCCCAAAGTTCCAGGCTGTAGCAAGAAGTGGTGCTGGAATGCACCCAGTGTTCTTAAAAGATTCACTCCTTACACAAACATACACCCTATATTTTTTGTAAGATGTTATCTGTGTTTGGCTTTGAGAGTCTGGATCTAATTTAAGCCACTGTTACAAGTCACATTTATATCCTGGCCTACTCAATAGTTTCATTTAGGATGTAGACATATCTCCTTAGCAGAACCCTACACCCTCCCAGTTGGGATCTGCATTACATAGGCTATGGTTTTCTCCAAGAATCAAGAATGTGCTTGCCTTAAACTGTTTAAAATAGCAGTATCCAAAATGTAGGATGTCATTAGGGCTGACTTTCCTACCCTTCCAGCGGAAAAGAAGGAGAGACAGTTTTAGCGAGTGAAGAAAACAAAAAGGAGTTCAAACAAACATCTCTATCAGGCTTTTCCTGTAGTGCACTTTCTATTTAAAGGTCTAGAAAGAAGGCACATTTAGGATAATATTTTTTCCAGGAAGGTGAGAACTTTATTTTTTAATAATTTCTGCTGCCTCTTTAATCTCAAAATGAGTTCATTTTTCACTAGATTACTTTCATATAACTTTCAGGCTTTTACCAGACTGATTCAAATCCAGTCCATTAGTGACCTCTATCTGTGAGAAGTGTATAGTCAGCGGTGTTTTTTCCCTTTTTCTTCTACACTGTGGGTTGGAAACACAGGCAACAAATCATTTTAGTCTTTTATACCTGCTTGTCAGGTTGTCAATGTCATATCTGTTATTGACCGTGATTTCTTACTAATTTAATAAGGAAAACAAGAAAAACAAACCCTAGTTCCAAAAGTGCATCAAGAACTTGAAAACAACCTAAATTCCTGACAGCTATTCCAATGTTAATGAACATTTGCTAAAAGTCAGAAAAAAATAAAAGAATACAGTGCTATTGAACATCAATAATAAAGGAAGTGCATTTATGTTAGTCTGATGGTTTAATACTTACTTTAAAGCTGGCTGACTGTATGTGAAATTTTATTGCCCCTGAGTGCTTACATAATAACTGAAACTTGAGACAAACACTCTGACCAGATATGCTATAAGTAGACTTTATAGTAGCAGGGTGTTTAAAAAAAGGGGAAAAAAAATCCAGCTGTGTCTATATTAAGAATACATGTCAGAGATGAAGGAAAAGGGGGTCTTTATAAACAGATGGTCTCTTTTAGGGGATTATTAAACCCAGCTTCCCAATACTAATTTGTCTCTTGTTTATATTCCAGCTATATTCCATGTTTTAGTTAGTGATTGTAAATGGCAGTTGAGGACTTGACCAGCAATATCTTTGGGTAGGTGAATACCATTGTTTGACATTTCCCAAGTTGTGGTTGATTACCTCAGTGCTTGGTAATATGAAGTTTTTAGGTGTTTCCTTTCCTCCCCCTTGGGCAGTCTTTTCAGGAGTTTCTCTGCCAATGCTTTTTATTTATTTCCTCAAGAAACCAAAAGAATTGGAACTTGCCCTAGAGGGATAAAAACTGCATTATATATATATATATATATATATATATATACACATATATATACTATATAACTATATATATATATACACATATATATATATATATTTTGGTAAAACAAATATATGCTTTTTTTGTCTTTTATTAAAAATATATATAGTTATTACTGTAAAGAAGGCTAATTTAACATACACTAAAGATATGAGCTTTAGTCGCCCTAAAGCTATAAGTCACCTACTCCTTTCAAGTAACCGACTTCTTTTAAAGAAAAAGCAACCACAAAAAATCATCATTAAAATATTTGTCTTGACAGGAATGTTTTATTCATGTATTTAAAGTAAACCCAAACTTTAATCCATAGGCAATACTCAGGAAAGAAGCATTTGAAATGAAAACTATTCTCTGCTTAAGATGTTATATTTTAGTCACAAAAAAAAATATCTCCTACAAATAGTAAAATATAATCTAATATTTCCAGCCATTGGTGAAAGATGTTAGGACCTTTTGATACCTTCCTTTTTTATTGGTGATTTACATGGCTAACAATTTTGTTTTGGATAGTTTTAGTTTTTGGTTTCTCCTTTTTAACTCCTTCTTCTGACATGACCCTTTAAGCAGAATCAAAACTAAATACTAGGAACATTCTAAAACAAATCCATCATGCTCTCTTCAGCATTCCTGAAAACTTAATGATGCTTAAAGAGGTCCATAAAACATCTCTTCTAAAAGGAAATCTTGTGCTATTTATCAGTGCTACCTAGAAGCAATCTCCTGCACATTCTACTTCAAGCTGCAACCATTTTATTTATTTATCTATTTATTTATTCATTTATAAACACACATTTTCTATCCTAGCATAATGCAAGGGTGTTTACAAATGCATGCAGCACAGAGAATTGTTGGTCATTCAAAGGTCATTGAAACTGATCCCTCAGTCCTCGCAGGCAAAATTTAATGTGTGACAAAATGTAGTGAATGTCAGCGATCTTGATGGAGAATTACAAGATTAGGGCAAAAGATTTTGGAATTTCATCTCCCTAATTCATTAGCTGTTTACTATCATGCATAGTGACTCAAGGTCTGGGCAGGCTGACACTTATTGTAGTAAGTACTGTGTACTGTACGGAAATACTCCGTGACCCATTAAGAGCAGGAAAGGTCAGAGCCCTGAATGAAAAGCCTCATCAGCACCTTCTTAGAACTGAAATCTGTGCAGCAGGGTTGCTACCAGTTCCTGCTGGTAGCCTTTGCCATTCGCTCATTAAAACCAACAGGGGAAATTAAATTAAAGAGAAAAGCTTTTCTCAACAGTAGTTCTGGTCCTGTACCATGTAGTTGCACGAGTAGCCCTTATCTTTCAGAGCTGTTTCATAAGAATTAGCCAAGATTCATCATGAGGGAGAGGGCTGCCTGTGTTGGGAGAGGATGCAGTACTCCCTCAGCACCCTAGCACTGCTATGATTCTTTGGTGATGCTCAGTCTTCACACAACCCGTAGAGGATCAAACCATGGTCAAACTGCAGTCATAGGACCATAAGTTCTAGGCCTGTAAGTTCAGAGTTAAAAATATTTCTTTTCTTCCGCATGCTTTTCCTACAAAGAAAAATAAATACAGTATTTGAACTGTTTTAAGATGGGTGTGACATTCACAGTGTCATTGTAAATGAATGCAAGAAGAAACAAGTATTATTTTACCTTTACTGACAAAACAAGACATTCATACACAGTTTTGAAGAAATGCCATCTATATATAATTAATGTATGTGCTACCTACATAGGTAACCATGACTTTGTCTGTAATCACTGAGGACTCCCTCAAACCCTTCAAAGCACATAATTAATTTTAATTCAAAAATCATTTTGTTGGTTAATTGAAAATTAAATTAAACAAGAAAAAATATATATATTTTTTTTTTTTCCCCAGTGTTTTGATAATTTCTAAATTGGGTTAAAAATACTGAGTTGCTCCCAAGATGGATTGCTCCCAAGGTCGATGGAAAGCAAACCTAGTTGTGCTTATGAAACAGAACTTCACAGCTGAAAGACTGCTTTTTAAATTAATTTATTTAATTCCAGACTCAATCCTTTTCTCTTTCACTGGCAGGTTAATTTCACAGACACTCTTCTCATGATTAGGGATTACTCATGTGAGTAATAATTTGAATACTCCAAAGTGATGTCATTTAGCTGTAATTGAAGATGATACAACCCCATCAGTGTGTTTCTGGTTGTGCTAATGTGTATATGCTTTCATTAGTAGTTTCCTCATGTGTGTATGTGGAAACAAGTATGTAGGTAGAAGTGATTTAAATGACTAGAATTACATCCATATTAGGATTGTAGCAGTATACGTGTCGTGGACGCAACCTACATAGTTGTATTGCTACAAAAGCTACCTGTAGACAAGGCATTGGGTGTACATATCATTTAACGAATGATGATTTTGGTAAATGAGGTGGTTTTAGTGAGCCTATTGCATTCTTGAAATGCTAGCTGAAACCATGTGAGGTATTTCTAAATGAAGGAATGATTGCTAGTAGTTTGCTAGTAGTGTGTTTGTGTTACCTTTTAATTTTGTTTGTGATCTAGGAAGTTTTTCCTAGGTGGTGCTTCTTGTGTCACTGAAAGATTTGCATCAAGCTAAATGTACCCCATTTAGCAATCTTGTTTGTCTTGTTTCACAGGCCACCTTGCTGACTGATCTAGGTTTACCTTACTCTTATCTTTAACCACTTAGCTCTGGAGTTTGTTGCAAACACTCTTAGACTAAACATACTCTCTTTAGCTGTATCAGTTGAAAACTTGCTGTTATTTCATAATGACTTGTAAGTATCTAAAAAAAATCAGAAGTTTTATCACATTAAAACCTGAACTGTTATGAACCTGGATCGGATGGTTGAAGGATTCCAATTTAATATGCTAAATATGTATATATTTATATACAAGCATATTGTGTCTTTTTCTAGTGATTCATTATTGTAGGACCAAGCGTTATTCATTGAACAGGAGAATTTGGAAGTGGAAGAGGCTAGCCAATAGCTCACACTCATAAAATTTACATCCTTGCTTTAAGTGATTTACAAGAGACATTTTATCAGTTGAGCTGCCCATAAAAAAAAAAAAAAAAAAAAAAAAGAATTTCCAACACAAAATAAGTAAATGAAAAAAATATCTATTATCCAACCTGATATATTTTCTGTCTTTTAAAACAAATTTAGCAGTCTAAAAACAAATTTCCTCATGCTGAAGATGAGTATACAGTTAGAGACTGTTAAAATTTAACAGGACATGGACACATACACACATACACAGAGTCATTCCCAATTGTATTGCTAAATCCTGTGTATCAAATTGGTATATACCCAACAGTGATTTTTGAAATAGCTCGTTCTGGCCCTGCGCCATGCTGCTCAGTGAAGAGCTGCTTCTTGCAGCAGTTCAGCAGTAAATTGTAAAATGCATCTTGCCAGTAGAAGTCTTTTTTTTTTTTTTTTTTTTATTTGAGAAATTACTGTCACTCTTTGACTAAATTAATTTTAGAACCTTATTCTTGTGCAGTGCAATGCAACAGTTTTTACCTAGAGAGAAAAGCATCTACCAGTATAGCTTTGAAAATACTTAGGCAAGAAAGAATTACAATGGACATCCCTCTGTCTTTTTTCATGTGTACTTTGAATGCCACTGATAGAGCCAAGTCCTTTTATCATTGCCCAGAGATGGCAGAGCCTCTGTGTCAGAGCATCTGACAGTAAGGTTACTCTAATTGCTTTATCCATGTTTTGCCCTATCAAAATCTCTCTTTATGCATTTGGTATTGTGTATTCAGAATGATAAATGTGCACATACAGGCATGCAGGGACAGACACACAAAGTATTAATAAAAAGCTTTCTGAGACAATTTGAATGGCAAAGGATCATTTAGCAAATCTATTTCCTTCTGGTGCTTAGTTGGCATCTTCCTTTTTAATTTTTATTTAAATAAATGGCAGGGCAACCAGTGATACTGTAGAATATTGAAATGGAAACTGTATATGAGCTTTCCCTGCTTGTCTTTCTTCCCTAGCTCTTCTCCCTCATAGTTAATAGAGTACTGTTTCCACAAGTAACACTGTGTTTAATAGTTTTAAAAAGAATGATGCAATTGGATTTCTATTTTTGTTTTAAGTGATGGCTACAGGGTGATGAATCCCTACCTCTACTCCAGTGCTTCAGTTTTTAGTTATGTATAATTCCATTAAAATACAGTAATTTAAAAATACAAAAAAAAAAAAAAAAGAAAAAAAAAAAAGAAAAAGGACAGGAACTATGAAAATCTCAATGCTAACAAAATGTTTGCTTTCTGTCCCACGCTGTGTAATCTTATCGGTATCTAGTTAACTTAATATTTAGTACCAAATACAGGTTTCAACTAGATAGTCTGTTATCACAGAAGTCAAATATTCAGCTCTATCCTCAGATCAGCACAGTGGATCTTTATAAATCTGGAATAAATGAGATGTTAGAGTTGCCGCCAGCAGCTCTGGCAACAGAACTGTTGATCTGCCCAGATTCTTTTTCCTGCAAAAATTTCTTATCAGCAGATCCACACATCCTACATGTTGTGACTGTGGATTTACAGATAAGAGGACAGAATGACAGAAAGAGGATGGATGGCATAAGCATAAATAGGTTATGAGTTACCAACTGAAGAACTAGATCTTAAGCACTGGGAGGGGGAATTACAAATCTCAGAACCCCGCTAATAATAAGGAGTTCTCTAGGTAGAAGGGCTTGGATTTAATTATTTGCCCTTCATTTGTCCAAAGTTGGAAGTGCATAAATCAGTCTGTATGGACAGGGATGACTGAAATTCATAACCACTCATGTCTGTGACACTGATGGAAATCAATTGGATCAAATGCATAGGTATTCTAATTATGAACCTCTGATATTCAGAACTTCCCTTAGGCCATCAATATCTCATATGCAATCATATTTTACAAGCTACTGAATTATTGTCTTGTTAAACATGTGCTGACCGAGAGAAGACATCTTATACTCGAGCCCACTAGCTGCAGAAAGATGATCCTCTTTCTTTAATCACTAAGAGAATAACCACCTTTAGATTTCAGATAACATCCATTCACAATTTACTTAGTTCTTGTGAAGAAATATTTGGGGAACTTGGGAAGGGGTGTTTTACAGCCCTGTATATTGTCATGTGTTGAATGATAACCATGTTTGGCAGAAAGGCATTCATTTTAACTCCTTCAATGCTAAGCTAAAAGACTATCTCCTGCATACTAGAAAAAAAAAAAAAAAAAAAAAAGCAATACTCTTTAGCCTTGCTATGACATTTACACTCCCTCTCACCCTCAAGGGTACTTTTATTGACATATATTTATATGTATAGTCTGGTAGCACCACATTTCTCTCCTGCCTCTTTCTTTCTCTTTATTTTTTAAACCCACATGCCAGCACAGGCTGAATCAAATTTTCCAGTTAGTTATTCAGTTAAGAAGGACCTCTTTTAAGGCTGGAGCTCATTCTGTTATGTCTATCATGTCAGGAACATTGAGGATGCAAAATATCCTAAAGATGCTATCAAAATTAAATAAACAATAATTCTCATGGAAGCTTTTATTTTCCTTTAAATATGCAGCATTGTGCAGAGGTGGCATAAAAGCAGGAAAGGAAAAGTGGCCAGAAAATAACTGGTCAAAAAACAGGATGACAGTGAGTAATCAAAATTGTCTAGACTGAATGAAGCACAGAGATAAACAATCAACTTTCAGTGCAACAGGAAACTGGAATTTCCTAATGATCCCAGTTTTAACCATCTAAGCTGTTATTCATCGGACAGGAGAGGTAGGGCAATGTACAATGCAGGAGAAATTGGGAGGGGAGGAAAAGGTCTGTTCTCCTAGTTCTTTCTGTTGTGGAAAAAGCACATGGGAATTATCAAGCAAAGTTAGTGCTGTCTCAGACTGTATTATCTCTACAGCAGAACCCTGGCTGGTTTGGTGAGGTAGGTCTTATAAGCTTGTATTGCCCTTAATATTATTCCATGTCCTCATTTTTTGTGACCTCAGACACTCTGCATGTTAACTCTAAGGAAAAAAAAAAAAAGGATATGGAGTAAAGATAGGATGGAAAAAGTAATTAGTGAGTAAGTAGTCTCAAATTTTCCTCTCAGGCATAAGTATATACTCAGAGTGTCCGCTTTACAGAGATAAATCAAAGGGGAATAATAAATATTTGTAATTAAAAATATGTAATATAGGTCCTGTCAGCTTTTATGTTGTTTGGATTTCTCTTGCCATTAGAACTCTCATCTGAAAGAGCCTGGAATTCCATTATGTAACAAAAGACTGAATCAGGGTAAAACTGAGGACAGTACAGTGGGGACAAATGACTGAAGTGGGTCTTTATTACTATTCTTGCTTAAAAGAAGCATGTTGAAGGAAATGATCATCATGCACTGCAACACACACAGAGTTGTGATGCTGCTTCTGCTTCGTTAATGCATCCATGCTGTCCTGTTGATTATATCACTGGGCAGGTCATGTATTGATTGAGTTCTTCATTGCGGTCTGAGCTTGGGAGCTTGGGTATGCTTTTTTTTTTTTCTTTTTTTTTTTCTTTTTTTTTTTTCTTTTTTTTTTTTCCCTTGCAGCTAAAGGGCAGAATTCAATACCAAATTTTAAAAACACTGAGGTGACAAAGAGTGGTGCCCCCTGGGGACTGAACTGGCAGCAGTCACAGAAACTCCCTGTATGTGTATGGAGGTACTCCCTGTACCTCCAGGCATGGTAAATGCCCATGATCATCAGCAGTACCAAGTCTGGGCACTCAAAATGAAGGAAACAAGTAATTTATGGGGAAGGTTATAGTAGAGATATATGCCCTTGCTTTATTAGAGAGGGTGTGAAGTCTTATTATGATTTCTCCACATTTTCCACAAATGATCTGGTAGGAATAATATTTGGGACAGTATGTAATCCTAATAAACTTGTGTCCTTGTAATCTTGCAGAAACTCCAGCAAAGAACCTGACTAGGATGCAGTTACTGTAACTGAAAAAGGAAAGAAAAAACTCAGTGGGAAGATGGCACTGCATGAGTTAACAAGTTAGCCCCTTCACTCTTTCAAATCAAACTTCCTGTGTGTAATAAAATACAAGTTGGATGAATTTGGCTGGTCTCAGGCAAGCCTCTCATGGATAGTTGCCCACATGGGAATAACAACCGCATAGATTAGCTCTGTGAATAGCTCCAGGACAGGTGTGGGCCTGAACTGCATTGGCAGAACTGCTCCGGGGACTGGTGTGTGATGCTTCACCAATGAATGAAACACTTCACTCTTCCTTTTTCACAAGCACTAAAATTCACATAAACACATTTCTTGTAAAAAAAGTAATTGGCTTTAAGGAGTTGGAGAAAACTCATGTTTTGTCAGATTTGCAAGTCTTCTATTAGACATTTCAAAGAAATTAAGTACAAGCAAAAATTAAAGCATGCTGAACTATTTCTTACTAGTTATCTTTTTTTTCTTCTGTTCTCAAGAACAAGATTATGGGTTCTGACCCATCTATCCTAACAGTCTAGGAAAAATAACAAGAGAGTGCAATATTTTTAGAGCTTAAGAGGGGGCAAGATGACACAGGGTTTCTCCTATTGAATACAAAATCTTTCTATTTGAAATCCAGACACAGTCTGCAGTGATTTATATGAAATGAAAGGTAGTGGACTCAGGTAACCCACCACTATTATCTGAGCCTCATTTTTCCATTCCCTGTCAGCAGTGAAAAGATTTATTAGGTAAGGAGGATGAACCATTCTTTTACCTCCATGTCCTCTTCTTCCTCTGTTCTTACAAAGCAGAGCAGAGCCTCAGTCACACTGTACAGGTCCTTGTAAAAAGCACATAGTTAGAAAATAACTGCACTATTTTTCCTGAGGTAAAAAGAGATGCCACAAATGAATGACAGAAAGAAGAGTTAATAGCAGCATCTGATCAAGGGAATGCTGATCCACAAGCAGAATCATAAAGCTGCTTGATATTAGATGTATAGTGCTTGTGTAAGTCAGGGCTGAACTGACTTACAGAAACTGAATATCCACAACATAAAGCAGAAAACTACTGAGTTCCTTGCTAGAGCCATGACAGTAGGCCAGTTTTCCTTCTTTAGCAGTACAAGTGAAGGATTCAGTATGGGAGATGATACTGCACTGTTTGTGCCCCAGTTGCCTCTGAATCAATGGAGAACCCGACTCTTCAAATCTCTCGCATGAAGTAAATATTTTATTTATTTTTACTTGATTTAATAGGTGATTTCAGGAGATGTTTGGGCACAAGATTGTCTATGGTCATGTTTACAGCACTGCTGTAGTTACTTGCTGCATAGTTTGATTTTCACATGCATAAGTGGATGTGGTTATATAATTTACTGAGGCATCTATTTATACTTCAGTTCTTATTTCTTATCTCTGTCTCATAGTAATTGCTATACTCTTTGCGGCTGACATATTTTCCATGACATTTTTTAGGCTTGCCACCATTGCTATATCTAATGAAGCTTGATTTTCATATGCACGTGACCAGCATGGACATGTAATATGGCTCTAAAAAATGTACCAGCCTAACCTGAATCTCCTTGTGCCAGAGGACTGCAGGCATAATGGTTTTATCAATGCAGCTCTAGACATTTGGCACTTGTGTTAAATTTTAACTGATCATTTGTAGTGAATTATATAATTTCTCTTGCTACAGGAAGTCTCTAGTGCAGGAGTGGGGAGAAAAATGGCAGATGTCCTCCATCAATTTGCCACTTTTTCAGTTCAATTCAGCTTATACTTGTGCATATGCTGATGATGGTGTTGTCTAAGGAAGAACTGTGTTAGGAAATTGCTTTAATGTTACTGGAGGTAATAGAGGACTTCTGCTTTGCAGGGGAATATTTACCTCTGGAACCTACAGCGAGACTTTATGCTGCTGTCTCCAAACAGAGATGGAAAACAAAATGCATAAAGCTGTGCTAGCTGGTAACTAGTGATGTGTTGTAATAAATGATTTAGTGAGCTTTTCACAGTACAAATTTCAGTAGTACCCCAGAGGCAGTTAGTGTCTAAGAATAAATGTATACATTTTGTTAGTCATTGTTTTCTTTGTGAAAACTAGTACAGTGTTTTGCAACCAGTTATAAACCAATCTGAGTGACAGTGGCCACGTTATGCTGCTCTGTTCTGGTCTTACATTCTGCCCATCATTGTAGTAGCCTAACACCAACCTATAAAGCATTACTGCAAGATATCCTTACAAAAGAATTTTGCAGTGTTTAATAATATCAAATGACTTTATTTCATGTAAAGAATTATTAATATTTGTAACATGAGACCTGGTCAGTCAGAATTACAAAGCTTTAAATTCCATTCTTAAATGAAATTCAAGGCAGTGGTTTGTAGCCACAATTATTTATGAGTGTATGGATCATGTTTATAACTCCACTGACTTCATATACATGAACAATCTAGATAAGTAAATACAAAATTACATGAATTGTGCTGTGTATTGCAACTGCAAATTACACTGTTGCAAAAATGCCTCCCAATAGACAGATTGGGGTAGATTTCTTGCATAAATATAATATACAGACTCTCACCCTTGCTTTTGTTTTCTTTGTAACTACTATCTTAACATTCAATGCTTAAAAGCCTAGATATATTGAAACCTAGGTCCTCCCACCAAGATTAAAGGACTGTACTTGCATAGACCTATGATTCTATCAATTTTAACATCTCTTATCTGAGACAGCAACTTTAGGAAGGACTCTATAGGTTCACTAAAGCAGTCTTTTTAGGCTGTGTGGAAATGAGATTAGAACTGATCTAACAAGAAGTAAATTTCTTCTTCCCGTCAGTCTTGTTCCTTGCTTCTAGGTAATTATACAAGTTGAATTAATCAGCACAGTATATTGCTTGGTTTTCAGGCAATTTCCAGTAGGAAGACTCTCCTTGGTATAAATAAGTACATGTTTGCTGTATACTTGCTGGCAATCACATGGGGATCCTTATTTCTTTCCCCCGTGTGCACTGCAATGCTGAAAATAAAATCATGTGATATAAATTTCTGCATATCCCATATTACTGGACTGAAATTAATGAGGGTCTGTCTGACAATTTTTCACTATTTGAATCTTATCACAAAATACAAAATTCTCACAAACGTATTTCTTGTTCCAAATCTTCATCCATGGGTTAAAGCAGAGATAGAGTATCCTTAGAGTAGACCAGTTGAAGGTTTCACTACAAAATGTATTTATAACTGTAAATGATCAGAAATGTAGTGAGTTTGCTGAACTGTATGAAAAGCCTGAAGTGAGTTAGAGAGTGCTGATGGTTTATGAATCCAATGTATAAATGTCAGTGAATTATCAAATAAAATTGGTAACTACAGTGAGCCTATTGGTATACCCCTCCACACTCACAATAGAGGTCAAAAAGCAATTGCAAAAAATCCACATTTTTGATAACAGAATTGAAATGAGAACATTTAGTCGAAAGGGAATGTCCAAAAATTAATTTGTGTGTGTGTGCTATTTTCATAAATAATAACACAGAAATGAAAATGAACTCTCCAGTTTTTAATAACAAACATGAAAATGAATTGACATTCCATAAACAGCAAATAATATCACATTGTTTGAGCTAAGTTTCTTGATTTATCTTGGTGGCTAACATGCCATCATGTAGAGAAACTCATGCATGTATTTCATATGTCTGAGGGTGTGGGCCCAGAAGAATAATAAAGGTAAATCCAGCAAAACAACTATCTACTTCTAGCCCAAGTGCAAGAACTAAAACTGTTACAATAATTATATAATTCTTAATGAAACTGCAGCTTCACAATATTGCATTTTTCCATTTACAGACCAAATTTGGAGTACATAGTGGTAGGACGTTGTGAGGCTCTTCAGAAAGTACAGCTGAACTCTAAAGAATACTGTAATTAAGTGATTATTACTATTAGTATTACTAATTATATTAGTATTACTAATTACTAATTAGTATTTATCTATTTATTAATATTACTATGTTATTTATCCATTGCTTGTTACAGAGAGAGTTATAGGCAGCCATGGTTGGTTTCAAAGCATTTTGTTTTCTATTGTAGCAATATAAATCAGGCATGTTTTCTCATGAGCGTTTCAGTGCATATAGACTATTGTTCCTAAGCAGAATGTACTCCACAGGACTTGGATTTAACAATATCTAAGATTTTTATTTTTATTTTTCCTAAAGCTTAAGAATGATTCAGGTGTACTCATGGAACGTATTCACTCCATGCCAAAGCAATGGAAGTTGCTTTGATTTCCCCCTACCTGATCCTGGTTGTGACTAAGGTATTATTCCTATGCAATGCAAACCAGTATTTTTTAATATATATGACATTGGTTCCTTCCACATCCATTTAAAATAAATAAATAAATAAATGGGAAACAGACTTTCCACAGCTGAGGCCAAGTTCTGTGAAATTCTATATACTTTAAATTCCAAAGTCAAATCAATAGGTTTTGAACATGGTAACTGTTTTGCAGGGTCTCCACATATATTTAAACTGACAGACATGGCTTGCAGCTATTTTCATTCAAAGGAACAAGAACCATCACCCATCGTATTGTTAGGTTTTTGAGTGAGAAAGATTTTATTTCAAAATAGTATGGCCCAAAATATAAACCTGAGACAGTTTGAAATAAAACCCTTACCAAAGATCAAATTTTCTGATGCTGTCCTTTTTGCTTAGTCATAGCAGTATTACCTGCATGGTCCACAACACAACAGTAACATGTAATAAAAGTCATTAGAATGGACAGCAACTTGGCTTTTATACAATGAATGAATCTCCCTCGGTAAATGTTGATATGAATTATTAAATTAAACAGTGGCAAAATATAATCTGTCAAAAGCAGTTTCCTTCTAGAGTCATGGGAGGAATTAAAATTTATTTCAAAGGAAAGGCTGTCTGCATGTCTTCAACATCTCACTTTGCTTGAGTTACGCAGGTTGTCTGTACTAAAACTTCACAAATCAATTTCCCAAATAAAGAATGCATATTGGAATCGTTTTCATAATCTGGGGGTCATCTCAGCAGTTTTTCCTATATATGTGAAATTTCCATTCTTAACTGGTTCCCGGAGAGAAGATACTGTAATATTATAGTGAGTGTGATTTTAGTGGGCTGTAAGTATGGCATCCAGTTACCAATTTGACGTTTAGAGTATTTGTCAATGCTACAATATATACTCTGTAATTTGAACATGTGGGTCTGCTCTTCAGTTGGTTTGTACTAACACAATTTTCTTGGCTTTAACTCACGATTGGTTGAGTTATACTAGTTTAGGATGTAGACCACAGAATGAACAGTCAAGTGTTTAACTGATTTCTAGATTTGCTTTCCAGATTAGCAAAGATTAAAGAGAATGACAGATATTAAGGATGAAATCATTCTGCTTAGATTTAATACAAAGCCATTAATTTAATCATTGATGTTATGTTCAGAATTGGTTGAAAATTTTGGAAAAAATAAAACATTTTGATTTGGTGAAGAGGAACATCTAAAGTGATACAAAATTACTTAGTTGCTTCCTCAAATAACATTTTGATTGGAGTCAAAGCCTGCGACTGAATACCAGCCCATTTTTATATGCAACTGATAACTAATACATGGCTAACAGCACTGAAATAGATGAGAACAAATAAGTGAGTCTCTACTTAAGCTCTATGACTAGAGCTGCTGGAGTCAAAGGCCTAGGTGATGCTTTGGCCCTCAGCAAAATCAATAGAATAATTTCCACCGACATCAGAGGAGTAGGGATACTTCTTCTGATTACCCTTTCCATATTCCTTATGGTTAATTAGGACTTCATTCAAGCACATCATTGGGCAGTTACTAACTTTTAAATACGATTATGAGCTCCCTCTGTTTCCTCTCTTATGAAAAAGAGCATTCATCCCATCAAAGACAAGGTATAAATACTTAACTTGTGATCTGATTGCTATTTGTAACAGTAAAGTCCTGCAAGATGCCTAGAAAGAGATAGATCCTTTTCTCCTGCTTAGTGCACTGATGAAAAATACCTACTGAGAAGCATAACACTCCAAAGCCAGACATAAATACTATAGATATATGGAATCTAAGCTAATACATATGAGTTATGTGTATAATTTAGACTCAGTACTGCATGTTGTCTTTTATCAGTGGAAAAGCAAACAAAAAGAAACAAACAAAAAATCCCCATGTGTAATAATAGCTTTGAACTTAAATGATCTAAAAGCAATCTTTGATCTTTGAGCAACCTGATCTAGTGGGAGGTGTCCTCAGTGGCAGTGGGGTTGGAATTAGATGTTCTTTAAGGTCCCTTCCAACCCAAACCATTTTATTATTCTTTGAAAATTTTGTATAACCACGTGCTATTTTATATATGGCCATTTTGATACATAGATTTCAGGGACCATTCAGACGTGAATTCCTCACAGACTGTAATACATACTTAAAAGTGATTGCTCCTGGACAATCATATAAAAATAATTTAGAAACACTGAATATTCTTTGAGATATTTGTCTCACTACCTGGAATGTGATACTTACTCTTTAGCTATTGTTTCAAATAAGCAGAACATCAGAACATTTTTTCTAAGATCAAAACATATTACAGTCTCCACAAAATTATGGAGGCCTCATTTTTAGGCAAAAATAAAAATAGCTTTGACAAAGTGCTAATGTATTAATTTTGAAAATAAGCCTGCAGTGATGGGGTTGGTACAGCTGGTGTAAGGAAACTTTTCTGTCACTGAAATTAAGTTAATTAACCAAGTTTTGGTCATTTGGCATAGCAAAAGGAACGACTAGGGTTGAGTCTTACTGTAGGGTTCATATCTTCACCTTTGACAAAGAATGCAAAGACTGCAACATCATTGTCTGCAATAGGAGCTGTGGGTGAGGAGATAATGGGAACACACAGCATTGAAATAGAAGCAGTAGTCTATTTAACACTGACAGAATTTAAGTCCAGGCACTTATTCATAAAATCTGTTATATATATCCTAGATCTAATAACCATAGGCTCAATTAGCTAAACCCTTACAAAAGTCAAAATTTCCATTCACTTCAGGAAATTACATTCACACAAGAGAAATACATATGCTGTGGCCAACAGTTTAAATCACTGTAGAAATGATACCATGATAGTTTATGGTGTTGAATGCTACATGCATCCAGTTCTTCCTTTCCCTTTTTCTCTCTTACTCCTGTTGCACACTTCCTCAAGCTCTTCTTCGTTCCTTATAGGCCTAAATGCAGTAAATAATTTTAAAATTAAACTTACTGCTAAGGACTTAATGCTTCACTGACATAAACTGTGAGATTGCACACAAGTTAGGGACGTATATTTTATATTTGCATGGTTTAGGCGGCATTAATAACATCAATATTTATATTGCAATAAGCTTAGCTTGCACTAGAGTGTCATTTATATAGTGTTATGCTTCCTCCAAGTACTCTTCTCGTCAAATTCCTTTCTTGCGTTTTGAAGGTAAACACACAACACTACAAAGATTTATGTATGTCATTTCCAGTATTTTTAATGCTATGTCTATAAAAATAATGACCTTTATGCAGCCATCTGTGGTTCTATGCAGTGCCTTCAAACTCATAAGTTCTTTGAGATTATTAATAGCAATAACATTATCTCAGTAATGTGAGAACTGTAGCTGTCCGTATTGAATGTCACTGGTAAAATTGCACTGGAAAATATGCCCATCTGTATTGGTTAAAAATATAAGTATTACATCAAAGCATCACTTCTATTTCAGATGCTTCTCAAACGTTTTGAGCAAAAATTCTGGAGAGCTGTGATAATCAGAAAATTATTAGGGTTATAAAGAAAATATTGAAGATGTCCAAGTTAGGCTTCCACTGATTTTTAAGTGTTGTTGCAAAAACATTAAGAAATTTGGTGCTTGCAAATTTTTGTGATAAGCTTATCAAGTATAATAAGAATAAACAAGCAAGAATATAAGGAAGTTATTTTAAGAAAACACCTGAAAGGATTTATTTCCATCAAAATAAGATTTAAATCTCCTGGAGGATTTGAGTTTCTCCAGATTGAACACAAATACAATAGTTTCATTTCATTGACTTTGTTTCCCAGTTTACAAGGATTTAGGTCAGGGAATGTTATTATCATTTATTAGTATGAGCCCCTTGCAAATAAACAAATGTTGTTAAAACATTTCCAGATCAGCTACATAAATAGTGTACATTATCAACATGCTCTTTGGTGCAAATAGCCTGAAATGAGATCTGTCTTTCTACACAAATTTTATTTAGAGTTTGCTTGATTCAATTTTGATATTATACTGTCATTTTCATTCTCTGTAATACGTTAATGCTATGCTGAAGCTATTTAAAAGGATTATAGTGTCAATAAATTTTAAATCATGCTACTTGGCTAAGCTTGTGTTATGGAAATAATGCATGATGAGCACTTTTGTAAAATCATGTGAAATCAAGTACCATACTGGGAAAAAACTATCACCAGCATCACTGACAAAACAACCTTTAAAAGTTTAGTAACTGAAGAGCTATTTAGCTCAATGATGCTTTAGTGATTAGAGAATGGAGAAGTATATTGCAGAAGCTGCTATAGAATTCTGTTTCTGTAAAAAAAAAAACATTGGGAACTTCATGTTCACTTCAAACAGCTCAGTCAGCTCCTGGGTCTTATTCCTTCTGGCTCTGCCTCTGACTTACTGAGTCTACATGGTCAAGTCATTTAACCTTTGGTCCTCTTTGGTTAAGAATATTGACCTACATAAGGTTTCTTCAAAGCTCTGTTGATGAATCATCTACTGTCTGCAAAACACAGATGCTGATGTAAAAAATGATCTTTGTATGAAATGTCACATAAAAGTAGACACCTTGAATTCTTCAAAATTTAAGTCAATAGCAAAAAGGTTCAATGTATTTGTTTTTTCAAGAGAAATCTGCATTTTTCTTCAGAGAGAAGATTGTTAATATCATAAGGAGATACTGGTACAAAACAGAATATTAGCTCAGAAGGAAGATGACCAAAATAAGCTAATATTGTTAATTATAATATATAATTAAATATAATATATAATTAAAAATAAGCTATTAGGTAGATAGAGAGAAATTGAATATTCCAAAATATCCTTTTTATTATATCCAAAAAAGGGCCAATATTAAGAATACTATAAAATAGACAAATGCTTGTATGATTGTATTCTCTACAGTTATGAGTTATCATATACAATATGATTGTATTCTCTACAGTTATGAGCTATCCTATTGAACAAAGTGCCACATTCATAAAGAAAAATGTTTATAATCAGGACAAATATTTGATATTCATATGGGTAATGAGACATACTTAGCTGAAAAATATGTATTTTATGGGTATAAGGATATTTGCCTTTGTGAGTGAGTGAATAAGACAGTTGTTAATTATTCAGAAGCTAAATAGAAACTAAGAAACTACTGAACAATTATGTGAACAGTTAGAGTTTAGGATCTCTTTAGGGTTTTAGTCTTTAGGACTTCTGAAGCATCTGGTGATGGTCACTGCCTTTGGTCTGACTTGCCCTTCTCCCTTCTTTCATGTATAGCATATGTTTTCAATATGAAGCAATTCAGTTTTCATTTTTCTAGTCAGGATCTTGCAACTTAATAAACTTTTAAAAATGTTATATTATCTCTTTTTTTTTTTTTTTTTTTTCATATGTTTTAGCACTAATTCTCTCATTCTGTCCAATACTGTGTAGTCTTTTCAATGTCTACTTACCAGAGTTAGTACCCTTTAACATGTGTTTATCTGAGTTGCTATACTGCATTACTAATGTACATCTTGTACAGATTATTCATACATACATAAATGTACCTGCACATAAATATTATCTGTACTGCATACTTTTCTTGCTAGAATTTTCAGCCTATGTAGCATTTGCTGTTTCTCAGATGCTTTCATGACTTATGAAGCTAATAATAAATAAAATTGTAATAAAATTGTAGCAATTTTTGCCACTGTAGAATTAGTGTGTAACAATAATTAATAAGTAAGTAAAATAATTTATTATCATAGAACAACAGCAAAAGGGTATGTTGGATATAATGATTTAATCTAGATTCAATCATAGGAAATGCCTAAACATATGAGAGCCATTCACACAGAAGAACTAGCAAGAGACCCAAGAAGGTTGGCATTTAAAAATTTGGTTATGAGATTACAATATCATTTGTTGCTGTTATGCCACAGATAGTGCCTTTTTTATTTATTTATTTTTTATTTTTTATTTTTTTTTAAAGCACCACATAAATGTAAGCAAATCAAACCTCCTAACATGCTTTGACTGTCACGTATTTATCTTATTTCTTTATCTCTACTGCAGGGAAAATGGTTCAAGAGAGAGGTGTTTATAATTCTTTCCAATAGAGTGAAATAATTTTCAATATCAGGGTTGAAACTATGTTACTGAGTTTTGCTGAAGACGACACTGAAAAATGCAAAGGCAGAAAATCTAATAGAAACATGTATTTAAAAACTGATGTTCTGTCATCTGAGAATGCAGCAAGACTTAAGGATACATAAATTTCACCCTGGCAGTAAGGAAGATTTGAAACAGTAACTCCTGAAGCAACTTTTATAATTAAGGTGAGAATAGCTCACAAAAAAAGTATGAAAAAGAGGGAGAAGAAAAAAGGAAGTGATTGTCTTTGCTATGGTGGCTATCAGTGCTTTAACTTAACCATATGCAAAGACTTGAAACACATTTTGAGAAAAGTATTTAAGAACATAGATATCAATGACAAATGGGATGGAGTGAAATCTTCATTAGTGAAAGATGGAGGGAGGAGTCATGCTAGGGTAGCTGGTAGTCTTTAACAAGATAACTGTTCTTATAGAACAAAATTACAGTAGACCTTTACTACCTGGACTTCAAGGCAACATATACTATGGAGAAATTATTTAGTCTCAGAAAGAGACTTAAAGACTTAGGAGGAGACTTAGAAACAATTAGTTTTCTAAGTCTAAAACAGCTAAAAGGAAGAAAAATAAAAGGAAATAAATCCAACCAAAACCATTCTATGATTCTATGATTTGTCTTCAGAGATATTATTAGCAGAATTCCTCTTGTATTACCTTTGGGGCTGATGATTGTTAGTATGTTCATTCAGGAATTTAGTTTATTAGGAATAAAATCAACCAATGACAAAAATTTAAGAGAAATTCTAGTTAGAGAAGGGAATGGTAGTGATATATGAGAACTTGACATTTATAAGACATAAATAACAGATTTATGATGAAATACAACAAAACAAATTGGTAAGTTTGGTATTGGTACATTTATATTGCTACTTTAACAAAAAGTGTAACTTGCAGGCTAGGAAAACAGCAGATGGAACAGAAGACTTGGATATGTGCGTCAATCACAGAAGACTTATGTGACTTGGCCATGATGGAGAGAGAGAGAGAAAAAGGGAATGAGAGAAAGAAAACATATTATGTATGAAACACAGTTTTGCTTGTATTTAATGAAACCTCTCTGATTAATAGTAGGAACCTTGTAGTGGGTATTAAAAATGATGTTTGAACTGAAGCAGGTACAGAAACCATCTTCTTTCGTAATTAGTCGAATGAAGAACCTATTTTACATGAGAGGACTGAAGAGTTGGACTTAGGCTAGCAAAATAATAGCTGAGAAAATGTGAAATTGCTTTCTATAAATAAATGGGAAGCAAGAGGATGATGAGCTATTTTTGTTAAGGGACAAGGTTACACAAGAATAAGTGAATATAAACTAGCTATGAATACATTTCTTCTGCAAATTCATAAAAAGGGTTTTAAGATGGAGCTCAAATTAGATGAATGGGATTATATGACATGATTACTTATGATAGCAGGGAATTGGATTCACTGACCCAGGATGTCTCCTCTAGTTCTACAGCATGTGCTCATACAAATTGCAGTTCTGTGCTTGAACCAGTAGATCACCTATTTCTGTGATTAGTTGCTTCTTCTGTTGAGATCTGTGTTCAACATTGCCTAAAGTCTATTCAATTTTCACTTTCAGCAGTGATACAGTTAGGGAGACAAGTTCTTGGATTTTTTTTTCTTTCCTCCCTCTTTTATCTATAAGGAAAATAAAGTTACACTTCTGCATTTTCCATTGAATTTTCAAGTTTTGCTTTTTTTTTTGTTTGTTTGTTTTTGGCAGAAAAACAGATCAAGGTGCGTGAAAGCAACAATGTATAGGAAAAGTAGGTGGTAAACTTTCTGAGCAAAAACTACATATGAGTAGGCATCAGCAGCAACCAGTTTTACAGCTACTGTAGCATTACTTCAAATATGAACAGTAATGTATACATGCATGATACATTTTAATTTTGGTGTAAATGACACTACTAAATCAGCTACTTTGATTTAACTTTAAATAAGTATTTCATTTTTACAGATGTCTAGGAAATTCAAATGCAAAGATGCAAATATTTCTCTGTACATATTTTTTGTATAAGTTCCACTGATTCCACAAAGTTTTCTTTCTTTTCTCACTGAGCTGGTGCTGTGTGGGACCTGGTGCCTTGGAGTGCCGTGTTGGCTCTGATGACCTAACTAGCTCTAGTGAGCAACATGATCAAGGTACATCTGCTCATCTTTGTGACTCAGATTTCTTTCTTGATAAATGGCATAGACAGAATTCTCTTCTCAGTTACATCCATTGTTGATAATTTGCTTAATGTGTAAGCTACAAACAACTAGGTAAAACTGTTCATTAGGCTGAAGAATTAGCTGTATATTCCTTGGGCATGATGTTGCAAGAACTCATTAGTCAAATTAAAATTATCTGCAATTGATCAAATGCAGTAAGTAAACATTTCTTTACCAGATTGAAAGTTTCTCTTTGGGGGTCTGAAAAAAAAAAAAAAAAAATATTTGAAACACAGGTGAGTGATTTGGAAAAGCGATAGAAGAAAGAAAGAAAATTCTGTGAAGAGTTAAACAACTGTTAAGTCTTATTTATCCACTGTGAATTGTCAAGGCTATTAGTCAGACATAATGGCAAGCCACTGATAATGTTCAGAATTTCAGAGCATGTGCTAGATCTGACTGGTATTGTCTGGCATGTTAGAAGAATACAAGTAAGAGAGCAGCAATGCAGAAAAATTCAAACTTGTGTGTTGCATTATGCCCTGTCAATCACATAGAATATGGTCTGACACAGCATGGTATTCGTACCCAGCTGATCTAAAGGGCTTAAAATTCTTAAAAGGAAAATTTCTACTGAGCTAAGTTATTAAGAGTTTCATATGAATAAGGATTGAAGGATGTGGCCCCTTAGAAACAATGGTGTGCCAAGAGATTCCTGTGTCTTTGTCAATTTAAAATGATGCCAAGCAGTAGCAGCATATTTATTGTATAGTTGTAACTATATTAATAGTCACCACATAACAGCTGAAAAACATTCCTTTTCTATCTGGTCACATAGCCTCAGTACATTAGCAAAGGTTTGAGAACAGAAGATGACAGGCTTTCATAGAGAACCATGCTGTTATAATAACACTCTCTCCTGTGCCATAGCTTCTGGCACTAGAACCCACCATCCCATTATAAATTGCTGACATCAGTTGTAGTATAGCATTAATACTATATCTTTAACCCTTTTGATAACATTCTTCTGGATAAGCTTGGAAGAGAAAGGTAAACAAAAAAAAAAAAACAACTCAGGAAAATATATGCATTTGTATACATACACATGCATGCACACATGCACTGTGTTTCTTGCTTACAAATTTCAGAAGAGAGATTTCAGATTTTCCTTTGAACCCTCATCACTTTTTCATAATGATGATATTAATGCTTATAGTTCTTTACTTTTCCTTTATTAGTCAAAGAGAAATTAGATTTTGTATATTTAAAACGAAGGTCATCTTTTAGCATTTCCTGGTTAAGTCTTTGTACATCAGTGTATTGATTTCAATAATAACATAATTTAATGGGGGAGAGGGAAAACTGCTTTTAAGCTGTTCCAAGAGAGTTTTCTCATATATTGGTTGCTGTAATGCCTTTCCCTATATCAATCCTAAATCACACTTCTCCGTTTAACTCTATGTAGCTTTAAGTTGTATCTGTTACTTTGAAACACACTGTCATTTTCATAGGCATTTGAGTCTACTGATTCTTGATTCATAAAGTAATCCATCTAATTATAGATATGACTGAATGCAAAGTAAGAAAGAATGCACGCAGAATGGAAGCCAAGCTTTATTGGGTTGTAAGAGGGCCAAGCTGTTTGAAATATCAATTTACAAGTTACAAATAAACTTCTGAACTTCACTATAAGGTGAAACAGGAGTGAAAAGCAATGTATGGTTAGTGAATTTAATATTGATCAAATCTGATTTTATTAACCTAGAATCATAAATTAATCACAACTCAGAGAGAAGTCTTTTATGTTAAATGAATGCTTGATTTTAATTCTTTCTGTTCTACTCCTTAAGAAACTCAGCTTTTTCTAGAGAACCTGGTAAATGAAAACTTTCATTAATTTCATCTTTTCCTTGCATATGTACCCTGCTCTGCAGCACAGTTCTGCCTGGTGTACAAAATTAGTTCTCACACCATATACTGAAGATCCCCAGCCAAACTGAGTCTCACTAATTCTGCAGTCCCCTCTAGCATGGAAATGATGCCTTCTGATATTTGTCTAAAGTTAAATTCAAAGGTGATAACATAATAATACAAGTTGATTAGATTTTCTGCTCCTGTCACCCAGTTCACTGACAGAAATTTTTGTAGGTCCCTTGGCCCAAATATATTCTTGACATAATTCTGTTAAATCCTGCTTATTGTTTACATCAAATTCTACTCTTATGTAGGGGGTCTGATTTGATATGGGATTTAACTTGCAAGATGTTGGATAAAAGAATAGAAATTATAAGATACATTAGTTTAAATTGCCAAGACTGACATATTCAGCCCTGAACGTGTCGTATTTTCTTTCAGTACACATACAATGTGAAGAGATAGAAGAAAACTGAAAGAACAAACTTTTTTTTTTAACTTTATTATTATTATTATTATTATTTTCCCTCTAACCAGGGTTCATCTGGATTACAATATTATTTTTATATTTGCTTGGAAAAGCATAGAGTTTTTTATACATATCTTCTTCCATGTTCTGTTTGTTTTAATAAGAATAGAAAAAAATCATTCCAAGAAGCCAATTATCTGCTAACAACACATAGTATACAAACAAAAAGTATCACTTTGATTCATCTCCAGAAAATAAAGTATCTTCCATCCTGCACCATCACGGAGGTGTATGCCACTATTTCTGGAGGTGATGATAGGCTACTAGGCTTCCTAAGCTGCTTGGACTTCTGTCACTCCTTGTCACACCAGCTCTATTTTTTACCTTTTGAGAACTCTGCTGGAATCCAAGAACCCCATTCCTTTCCAAACTGCAAAATTTGGCAGTATTTTTGCTATCCCCTATTGCAATTCCAGTTACTGTTTGATTTCTGCTGATTTTTATTTTTTATTTTTTCATGTTTGTTAGGTCTCACTTCCCCATCTTTTCAGTTCTTTCCTAAATTAGAAAGAGTATATATATGCTGCAGGGTTTGGGAATTTAGCCAGAGTGCTCCCATTAATGTTAATGGAGATAATAGGTGTATCTGTGGGCAGCACATTGAAATCTACCCCCCCAGCCCCCCATTCTCTCCCCCCATTTTCTTTTTCTTCTGAAAAGTGATTTAAGTGTGATTAATTTTTCTTTGATACTGTATTAAGAAGGATAAGAACAAAGATGTTTAAATGGCTTCCAGTTTTAATACAGAGTAGAAAATATACTAAGATGTCTATACACTGCTCTGTATTTACCCACCTTGTCATTTTAGTGAGTAGAAAAGATCTGTTTTCACCTTTTTTCAGTGATTAATTATTGTATTGCTGATTTATCAGACTGAAGGTCTAGAACAATGGAAGTGTTATAGAGGAAATGCAGCATAAGCACTGTAGAAATATGAGTGATGTTTTTATCCTCCTTTCACACATACATATTATCTTTATCCCTCAACATAGCCCAGAGTGATTTTTCTGTGAATAAGTAGGTAATTTCAACTCCATGCTTATTTACTTTTTTTGGTTTTACAAGGGGACAGTTCTTAAAAATGGGAACTGTGATTTTTACTGCGCACACCTGTCCAGTGATTACTCTGTTGGAATCTTCTTACTTATTTCATACAGAACTGCCATCAGCTGGCAATGATGGTTGGATCCAGCTGAGATAGATCTGAAATAATATGCCAAAGTTTCGGGGATCTTTTTTATTATTTATTTATTCTATTCACCCAAATAATTTCGCATAATTACATTAATCTAATACCACATCTACAATCTGTATTCTTTTTCTGGCCAGTATTTTCAATTTCAACCATTATAGGCTGAACCTAGGAGTAGATCATGCAGAAACTGTTATAGATCTGTCTGACTTTAATGTAGAAACTAGGACTCACCCCTACATTTCACCCCTATTGCTTTAGGGCAAATCTGCACTGCCCTAGCTCTAAATCCTGGTTGTTTTCTTTTTGTTCCTCAAAAAACCTGTGACAATGAGAACTATGTTAAACATTTTAATTAAAAAAAAAAAAATCTTTAATGCTGATTACAAATAGAACTGAGATTTTCCAAGGCATCTCATTTCAGCATTACTAGAATACATACAAATATATATATTCAGATTTATTATTTAGTTAAAATTAATTTGTCTGTCAGTGCTGGCTATGAGACCTGGACCTGGCTATGTGAACATGGCTATGGCACCTTGTTGCCAGAAAACATGCCCAGAAAGAAGACTGAATTAAATCTGTAAGCTTCCAGGTCCTTTCTTCCTGCCTGGTCCCAGATAGCAATCGGGGGGTGGGGGGGGCTGTCTCTGGGCAGCTGGCCAAGAAGAGGTGCAATAGCTGATTATTCCCTCCCTGTGAGAAAAGCGTGAGATGGGATCAACTCTCAAATGAATCTAGTCCCAGATCAGGAGTAGGAACATTGTGGTTTGTATTAGCAATGAGAATATCAGCTATGTTTGAATGGTTTTAGAATTTAATTTGCAATGAATAATGATAGTTGTACAGTATAAACATGTCCAATGTTGTTAATTCAGGCTTTTCCACCAGAAAATATGCACTAAATACTAATCTAGTAAGAAGCATCTAAAATCATATTAGAAATCAAGCTACATGTGCCTGCTCAGAATCTCCAAAATACAGTTCTTCATTTTTCTATTTGAATTAGTTTGCCTATAATATTTATCTACCCTTTAGTTTTTTTTTTCTTTTTTTGACTTGTTAATATTTACAATGTGCTTTTAAATGTAAAAAGACATAAATCAATTGTTGTGTCAATGCATGCACTGCTAACAGATACTAGTATGAAAAAACTCTTGATCTCACTCAAGGTTTAGCAGCCATACGTCTAAGCTAACTTTGGACGTCCTGAGATCAAAATAATTTTTCTTTTCTTTTTCTTTACAGACTCTAAGTAATGGCAATATTAATTTGGTATTTAGAAAACACTAAGATGTTAACATTGCTATGATTATATGACTGAAATCAGGAAAATTTATTAAAATGCATAAATAGATTTTTGGAATGTAATAATAGCATTAACTTTTTGTTAAATAGAATTAGACAATTTTCTTTTTCATGCTTGTTATTCCCACCTGGCTTTTGACTCAATATTATAGTGAAAGCTACTTTTAAGTTTTGTGTTTAGGTTGGTAGTTCCTTTACAAAGGATCACAGTAAGTATTTCTTCCAGAAACTTCCACATATTTGTATAACAGGTAGCTGATATTAGTCATAAGAGAGCCCTAAGTCTTTGTTCCAAACAATTCAATTTCTGACTTGCTTGTTATGCAAAGTGTTAAACATTGTCATTTCTGGTCTCTTGTTTCTGAGCCGGTAATCAGTATTCTCAGAAAAAGTACAGGATACACCTTTTCCCATCTATTAGAAGCTGCTAGTGTGATCTGAGAACATCCTTTGTTCTTCAGTGGCCAAAATAGTTGGGGTGGAGGCTAGTCATCACATGTTATAGGTCTTTCCTGCCTGTTAGTCCAAGAGGATTCAGGTGTGCTCAATGCCCTATCACTGAAACTGGGGACAGCCTTGTGCCTTCCCCATAAAACCACATCTGATATAGGGGCTTGTTTTGTTCTGCTGGCTCTGTCAATGAAGCAAGTGAGATAGGAGCTTAAAAGTTTGGTAGGAGAAAGCTATCTATCTATCGTTCATGTTGGGAAAAGTCTGTATGGTCATCAAGATTGGTTTCCAGCTAGCATGTATGTAGCAATCTTTGAGAAGTTCTTTGTATGTGAAGCATTAAGTACTTCAGTAAGTTTTAATGTATATATTGTTTACCTTATAGAGTAATGTTCAGAATTTGTTTTGCTATCCAGCTTTGTTCTGGTAGAACGAAGTAGTACAATAAGCCTATTCCCAGTTGATAATTCCATCACCAGCCTGGCCACAAAACAAACAAACAAACAAACAAAAGAGTTATCAGGGGGTTCAGATGGGCTTGGGCCATCCATTTACCAGAGGCAACCGCTTGGAATCTGCTTACAATTGGTCTCTGATGGCAAATGGCTGTGTAGAGGCTGCTACCAGCCAGAAAGGTTTAAAGCTATCTGAAGTGCCTCTAAATTTTGTAAGTACCAAACCTACGTTAAAGCAACAGAGCAGGCATTACCATAGGGCAGAGATCATCTGTGCATAGATCGTCTGATAACCTGAGATTTGCAAGCCCTTTGTGGCAGCATTGTTTGCCTGGTATATTCTGCTGAAACGTGAGGAGAATACTGATTCTGCACTGTTATCCTTAGTATTGGTAGGAAAATACCGGAAGAAGACTCACAATCATTCAATATTTGGTTCACATCCTTTTCTGTACCTGCTATCATACAGGCAAGAAAATGCTGTTTAAGACTAAAAGTCAAAACAATTTGGGCAGTAGGAATAACATAGGATTCATGAGTAAGAGCAGTCTCTGTAAAAGTGGTGAATTTATTTATTACAGGGAAATCCTATGAGAATGGGAAGTGGAACACTACCCACACCAGGTAGGATGACAGTGCAAATGTTTCTCTCCAAAAACAGCTATGATTGGAAAAACATTTGCTTTTAAACCCATACCTGATTATGAGTTTAACTCAAAGCTTGTTTTTCAGCTATACCAAGTATGCACTTGAGAGATTGCGCCGCTGCAAGGAACAGTGCCAGGGAACAGAAGACAAGGCACATCCACTTCCTCTCCCTTTTGCAAGTGTGCAGTGGGGGTAAAAAATGTCCCAAGCCCTAAATTATTTGTCAAGGAGGGGAGACAAATGTATTTTCATTTCTTATGTAAAAGCCCAGAAACAAATACAGTGTAATCAAACAATTTTTTTTTTATAGAACCTCTGGAGGTAGTAATCTACCAGCTAATGTAAGGCTCTCATCACAAGCTTATATGCTATTTATATCCAGAATTTTTCTATACTGGTTAGAGGCCTTATTTATGTTTACATTTATTTTCTCTGTTTTACATATTATTGCATTATTCCGAGTCATGGTTGTATGAGGAATTCTACTTGCAGGCATTTTACTTTTAAACATAGGAGATGTTTGATAGTATGCTTTTTCTGTACTTTGTCAGTCCTTGACCACTTTTTTATTCCTGATCCCTGACATCCATTTCTGCAGTCTATTGTGATAAACATTAACACTTAACAATGTCTAATAGCCACTTTCATAATTTCTTTGTTCAAGTTATTATACATAAATACATTCAGTTATGTGCTGCCTACTTCCTGGGTATCCAGTGCTCCTTCTTTGATACCTAGCATCCCCAAACCCACACATTTAATTAAAAAGAAGCATTTCAAACAAGTACTTTATTAAAATCATTAGGTCAAGAGATTCTTGGCACATTTGGCTCTCAGCTAGGGGGTGTCTGCTGGATATTATAACAGACAGAGAAGAAATAAAGTTCAGCTGAACCTAATGAGCTGGTCTAGCTGTGTGTCTGTGTTTTTACAGGTTTTCTCATGTTTATTGTTTTCTTAATTATCCATTTGCCTTTTTTTTTTTTTATTTTTTGTTCTAATTAATCTGGTGGTTTATTACTTAATGTTTCTACTGTACTTGAGAGATGAAAAACCCTGTACTGTAAATGCTAAACTGTAAATGCTAAACATTCTGATTATCTCCTATGGGCATCCTTAAATCAATTTATTTAGTTCAGAAGTCCACTTAAAAAAAAATGGATTTATTTTCTGTGCTCTTTTCACTTGTGCCATTTTGGAAAAATATCAGCACAGTAAAGGAAGCAAAAAGTTCAGTTAAAAAAATCTAAGGGGAACTTAGAGCTGCTGGACACTCAATTATTTTGATATTTAAGAGGAAAAAAAAAAGCACAGAACTTTAGAAATTCTGTTTTGAACCATTAAGAATGGTAGGAAGTATTCAGTTTCCAACCAAATGCAGTTGTTTCAAAAATCCAGATACCATTTAGATTGTATCAGTCATGGGAGGGAGAGAGCAGCAGTCAGAAGCCAGTTTAACCTCTCTGAAATCCACAAAAATCTCTTGGACTGGACTGTGCTTCATGCTGGGGTCTGAGGAGACGGAAAAAGAATACAGAACAAACATCTAGAAGAGAAAGAGCGGAAGAAATGAAGAAATATAGATAATGTGTGGGAGGGGGCGGGGTGGCTTTTTACAGAACAGAGAATATTCAGTACATTGTGCCGGTTGGGTTGTTTCTCACCACTTCACTGTTAGCAATGATCTCTTTTTTTTTTTTTTTTTTTTTTTTAAAAAAAAAAAGGGGGGGAGGAAAAAAAAAAGAAAAAGCATGTTAGAAAATTTGACTGAGGGCAAACAAAGTGATATTGATCTTGTGGAAAGATGTGAGGATAAAAGTAGAAAAAAACCCACCCCCTAGAACAAGTTAAAATTTTGGCTGAGGAACATTAGCAAAGCTGATGTAACATGCAGTCTTGTTTTTATTTTTACTTCAAATTAAATCAAACCATAGCTGTTAGATTTTACACAGTGCATGGTGATGTCTTGCATCATCAGATGAGACTTTGGGCTATATTTTCATTTTGATAAGTGAATCAGACACCTAAATGTGAAACTGATGGGGTCCATTATCTTGTTTGTTATTCAGGACTTGAAAAAAATCCCTCTGCAGCAATAGTTACATGTCAGAATCAATTGACTTTGTGGAAATCAAAGTTTCAGATGTTTTCTTCAAAATATTGTTCTCAAGCCTATTATGCTTAATGTCATTCAAAAAAAAAAAAAAAGAAAATTGGAGAAACCAGCCTTTTTTTTTTTTTTTTTTGGTATTGTTTTCTTAATGTACTGAAAGTACTGTGTTGCAATTTTATCTCCTTCCTATTCCACAAAGTATTAATTGTTTTTAGTGAGCTGCCATTGTTAGCAGTATAACTGTTGCATAAGCTGCAGAGATGTATATCCTGAGTTATAAAGTGGAATGGAGAAATCAAGTGTTGTGATTGACATTCCATGAAGTTAACAGTCACCCTAAGTGGTGATGTTGGGTCCAGCCCTCCAGGCTCATTGACTTCAGTAATTCTGTCTACTCATGTGCATAAAAATTCTTTCAAGATCACACCCAAGGTTAAATCATGGGAACTTGGAAATGGGAAACTATGAAAAGTACTTCTGAAAATAATAATAATAAAAAAAAGGGGGCAGTTGAAACTAATGGGAAATTTTCCATTGACTTCAAAGACAGTAGAATAGAATCAGAGCCATAGAGTTTCATACATGAGAAAGGAATCCATGACCATGATTTTCTACTAGTTTCTCAAAACTGTAGTTTTGTTACAGAGCACCTTCTGTTACCAGTTTTAGGCATTTATTTCTTTAAATAAAGCTCATTTTCTTGTAGCCTAGAAAAAATAAATTCACCTCCATCCCATTTATAATATAAATATCAAAGGTATTATGGACCCTAATTATTTAAAATTAAGTAATAGAATACCTATCATTAACAATAAATCTGTTTTATACTGTTTTATACTAACAACAAAAGTAACAATTTTGTTGAGAAGGCATACAGGACTAGATGTTACTCTAATATACTAATATACAACATTGGAATGAAAATCAGAATAGTGTTTTGTTTGTTTGTTTGTTTGTTTGCTTGTTCATTTTTTAAGAGAGGAATAATGTTCACATTCTCAAATTTCCTTACCAGATTGTAGCATCGATTTCAAAAGGTGAATATTTCTTCACAAATCTTAGACAACTTTAGAACTGAGATTTAAAGAAACCTTTGTAAGGTGCTAAAAATTGTACAGTTCCTTTGTTTCCTCTTAAAATGTCCATATAAGCCCTTAGTCAGGCTTTGGTTTGAAATGTCAAAATATTGTAATGTGTTCTCTGCTGGACAAGCACAATAAAATGGCTTGTTTTCATCAAAAAAACAATTTAACCCTGGAAGCAGAAATTCCTGAAAACTAGAGAGATGAGTTTGCATTCATTTTTTCTTGGTGTTTTGGTTTTAGAATGCTTTGAAAAGTGAATTGAAAGTTGTTCTGTTAAATTCATCTTAAATATTTTTCTATGAACACGTACAACAGAAAATTGATCTTAGGAATTATGAGCCTTGAACATCAGGGCATAAGCTCTCCATAGTAATTATGCGACCAGTTGCAAATATTAAGGATATTTTCAATTACTTCTGTAATTTAAAGAACATTGTATAATTGCAAATAAGTAATGTATTTAGAAAATCATGTTTGCATCAAGAACACTCCAGGAACAGAATTCTAAGAGATGATATTTTTCAGTAAACTATTTTAGAATAGTTTTGGTCTCAGATTGAAGATTATGATGCCTCATTCAATTTTATGACCATACAAGTTCAAGAAGTAGTGGAAGACACAAATACTTTATTTCTGGCACAAAATTGTCTGTGTGATATTGTTGCATCAAAAGACTAAGATAATCTTCCTATGTGGAATATCCTGGCATTATCAACGTGAGGTATATTTTTGATGGTGAAGTAAAACAGCTGCCATGAGTTCTACCATCTCATTTCAGGCTACATTAAAACCTGGATGCCATAGAATCTGGACACTTGTATATATGTGGGTCTCCATATTTCAGGTTTATATTTACTTTTGCTGAGCATAGTTGACACAGTATGTGGACCTTCCCTTTCTGGCTTTAGCTTCACAGTGCCATTCAAAAACCACAGAGACGAATTCCCTCTGCAATTCAGAAAAGGCAGACTTGCAACTTTTCAGCATTTAAAATGACTTTTGTCATCCACTGTCAGAGCAAACAAGGTAAAACCAGCATGGTCATTTTAATAGTTGGTACTTAAAACAAAGATGGATTTTAATAGTTGCTGTGGCTTTCGGCAGTGTGTGTGCACTGTTCTGTCACACTGCACAATAGTTTCCAAACTGGCTTAACTGCAGCATCAGGGGAAGCTGTGTACTTGTTTCCTTGTAACCTTGTAAACCATACTGTCAATTTACACACTTTCAATAAACAAAATAATTTCTGCATGTGCTCTCATTAAATTAAATTATCCACTGTGACATCAGTCTTCTTCCCTATACTTGCATCGAATGACTCTGTCTGAGGTTGGTAGTAAAGGCTGAAAGGAAAAAACAACAAACAAACAAAAAACAAAGCTGGAATAGTAAAACCTCAGACCATTAAGGGCTGTGTCTTCAAAGCTGGATGTCTAAGCAGAAGAGTATGTGGTTTCATTGATTGAGTGCAGACTAGGAGACAGGAACTTGCAACTTTTAATTTTTCTGGTGCTCCCATCTCTCTTTGCAACCCTTAAGAAACTTAATTTAACTCTCAGGAAGATCTAATGCTTCCTTTTTTAGAGTCACAACGCCAATCCCAAAGACCATGGGAGGTTTAAGACACACTTTGAGTTGTCCTCGTTCTGGGCTACTCTGTGGGTGTGGAAAGGCCTCCTGAAGGAAGCTTGGAATAACCTCCCAGTCTAGCATGCTTATGTAAGATCCTAAAGTGCTTGGCTTTGCCTCCTTATATCCCATATAGTGCGGCCCATCCTGAATTTCTTAGAAAAGTCCAAGCTGTTCCTGGTATTGTTTGCGCCAGAGCAGTTCTCTCTAAGGAAACTAAAGGGTTTTGGTAGTTTCTATATTCTGCCACAGTACTATATGCAGTCAATAGCCAAACCCAAAATACACAGCCAAAGAGTCCCAGCTTCTCTACCTGAGCTCAAAAAATAAAAGCATTTTTTGAGTTCCAGAAGGAGTTTAATAAAGCTTGTCATGTTGAGATTTTTCAAGGGATTGTTAGCTATCTCTGGGAGCAAAAGCAGCTGAAGCCCAGGACCTTAACTCCCAGGAGAAAATGGAAAGGGCCATGAAAGGATTCACAGCAGGAAGAACAAGCTATACATCGCTAGCTGATGTATTACCTCTTAGCACCACAGCTGCCTGTGATAGCAGGAGCCTGGACTCACTAACCCAGGAGGTCAGTCCCAGTCTTGCATTCCAATCACACACAAATGAACTGGGGACTTAATCCATTGCGGGCTGGCAGCCATCTGGCCATCGACGTGGTCAGGGTTGCAGCTCCAGTGCAGAGCTCTCAAGTCCCAGCCTTACATGTGCAACTGAAAGCTGGGGCAAATATAATTTACTGTATCTTGCATTGTCCAGAAATACCTTCACAAAGTCACCACATGGACCTATGAGGCCTTGCCTTTTGGCTCCTTATTTTGAGGAATCCAAAGTGTCTGAAAAGTGATTGTTATTATTTAGGCTAACAATGCCAGACAGGAGTAGAAGGTTTTGAAGTGCCTATCCACCAAAAAGGGAGAGGGATTGATGAAGGTGGATGCTGAGATATCGCTAGCAGTGTTAGTATGAAATTGAAGGTGGGATCAAAAGAAGCAAAGCTGTGAATTTTATCCGCTTTTGTTTCTTCTTATCATTGTATTTATTCTGTTTGGTTTGGTTTTAGTCAAAAGTATCAAATTCAGAAAGAGCTATCATTTTTGCTAAACTTACTTTACACTGAAGCACAACCAAAGTTGTGGATTGTATAAGTTAGGGAAAGATGAAGCCCTTTCAAGATGCCATATCTCAAAGGAGGTGAAGTGAGCTAGTGAGCATGTCCTTCCTACAAAGGGTTCTGTTTGACAATCTTCCCAGCAGTCAAAAATGAAAAGATACAGCCTAGAAAGTTCATAGACTTTATATAGACTTTATATAGTGGCTGGTCCAATGACCTCTTTCACCAAAGTTTAGTCAGGAGACTAAGAAGAAAGATCCCATCTGTATCATTTGAAGAATACAAATAGAATAAAAAAAAAAAAAAAAAAAAAAAAATGAAGTAATGATGTTTCTGCAAAGCCTAGAGAAATAAAAATTACAGATATGTTCAAACCAAAACCCTAGATTTAAACCATTCTGAACTTCAAGGCTGTGCAATTCTATATACAGACATTGTGGCTTGGGTTATTCTCTACAGGAAGGGTTCAAAGTTCATTGAAAAGAAGAGTCCAAAACATGATGATATGTTTCAGTTCCTTCTGTGGTCAACACTGCACTATATAAAGTTTCCAGTCCACTAAAGCAGGACATTGCTATTTAGGGAACTAGAGCTTACTGTAGCACGGGCAGCACATTTTTGCATCATTTCAGTTCTCACTTTAAAAACTCATGGCCTTAGAACCAGATAAGAACACTGCACTCTTCATTTTCTTTTTTGTTGCATTTGGAATGCTCAGGAGGAAATAACAATTGCTTTAAATGACATTATTGATCATTTTTGATTTCATATTTTATTTTACTTATTGTTATTATCAGCTATCTAGAATTTCAAAATGCAGAATCTTAGCTGTGTTGATGAATTTTAATCTATCAGATACCTTACAGAATGGCACTGTATTCAATTTCTGACTTGAATACTTTGCAAGTGTAATGGTCAAGTCCATGCATGCTATATTTCCCCTGTTGCACTCAGTCCCTAGTTCTGATTATGAAGTGTGATTCGCTAAAACATGAAATTCCCAAGCTGAGACAGACCGGCTCAGTACTTTGTCCCCAGCAATGACAATAAATTATTGGAGCTGCTTTTTTGCCATCCTTTCCTCCAGCAGCGTCCCATACTTTGGAACACAGTATGTCAGAGGATGCATTCTCACCTCTTCTCTTTAAGGGAACCTGATTGATGTCCATGAAATTGTTGAATTCATTTTTGAACCTGCTAAAAGTCTCTGCCTCCATAGACCCACGTGGAACCAAATTTCAGTTTGCCATCTGCTGTTTAATGAAGTGCTTTGGTTTATCTGTTTTAAACAGATTTAATTGCAATTAATTTCAGTGGCTCTTGTTATTAAAAACATGCTTTTCATGAAGGAATTTTCCTAATTCAGTACCTGTTGGACAGTGCAAGTCAGGTGCTTCCTCAGTGAAGATTGGTGCCTCTGAATTTATAGTTAAATTGCTACAGGTACCTATGCAAACCATCTTAAATTTTCTTTCATCACAGCATAGCTCAATTATTTGTGGGACGTTAACTCTGTGACTAAAACAGCTGCAATGAACGTTTAAATATTGAATGCTTAGTCAGTCCTTATCTGTGCTTTAAAATTATTTGATTATTAGTAATAATAATGAGCATTATCGCTTTGGCAAGTCTTCCCTCTTTGTATAAGCCCTACACAACAGAAGATTTGAGTAAAATACATATAGGGGGCGGGGGTGGAGAATAATGCTTAAAATATTTGTAGAGAATGTGGAAACAAAACTTTTCTCCCCTTGGAGACAAGATGGTTTTCTGCTTCACTGGAACAGAGGAGGGCAATATCTCCCAAGAGGCTCAAAAGCCTTGAAGATAATTGCTGCCGGGGTGGGTTAGTTTAAGCCTGTGTTTGGATAAAGCATGTGGCAGTGTCTCTCAGGATGTACGGTATTAGGAAATTCAGTTCATTTTGATTGAACTAGCAAGGAAAGGATTTCTAGAATAATATTATACAGTAAACAAACTCCACTGCTCTGGGCTGAGCTCATTCAAGCTCTTAGGAGTCAGTTAGTTTGTTATCCTCTGGAATATCTGTAACTTTTTCATTTTTTGTCCTTTATTATTTCAGACCACTTAAAGATAGCTATTTACTATAATGGGTCAGAGAGGTTTAGGTAAGTCTGGAGTGAAATGTCTGATAAATTCCTGCCAAATGCAAACTGAAGGGGTGTGTGAGGTGTGTGTGTGTATGTGTGGTTGCAGTGTTGTTGTTTTGTTAATTTTGTTTGTTCCCTTTATCTTGTTCATTTTCCTTTATCATTTAGCCCTTTATGCAAAAGGGTTGTATAGAGGTCAGAATAGACTGGCAGAGGTAAAACTGATGAAAATACCATATTTATTATTTAGAGTTAATGCTGGTTTTATAACCCATTTCACTGGGTTACAACAAATGTATGCCTTATTAGCAAAAGTAAAGAACCCGTGCCTTTAGTATATAAAATTTTGGTGTAGACATAGGTCAAGATCCTAGATGATATGAGTAATAAGCACCTAATTCAGTTTTTAGTCCAAGAAAATAACACATCAGCAAACTCCCAAATCCCTCAGAAGATCTTCATATGAGGTCCAATTAAATTATCCAGAGGTCTCAGCACAGCAAACATGAAAGACTGTCTTCTCATTTGATTCATACAGTGACCTGAACAGATAGACTGCTCTGCAGTCAGAATAAAACAATAACTGCATTTCTGAGCAGGTGTATTTTGCTGCCTGTGGAATTGCTTAAAACTCTACCTCACATTTTTTTCCTATTTGTCCTTCAGGCCCTCTCTTTGATTTTATTCTGCATTGCCTCTCTGCCTTCCTGGATTCATTCAAGATATCTAGTTTCGTACAAGCACAGAAAGCTGATAAGAATACTGCTGTGATACCTGGCAGTAACAACTATGCTGAAAAGTAGCATGAGGAGACATATTGATAAGGAGTCTGTTTGCCTGAAATGCTTTGGCACGCATCAGATGGAATTTGCTTTTGGGCTGAAGGCCAACTCCAGGCTTCTGCACCTCTCAGGACCCACTTAAAAGCTATTAAGAGAGTTTAAGTGGTGCACAAGTCTCTTGTTGGCTATCTGCACAATGCTAAAGATCACCCACTGTGAACCATTAATGGGAGAGGACTATTTTTTTTTTAAATTATTTTTTTCTCTACTGCTGGTAGGTGTTATTTGTGAGTCTGCTGGCAATTTTGATCTCACTGATGCAACCACACACAGACCTCAAAGGCAATGGAGAGAAGTGAAAAACAAAGCTGAGTTGCTTTCAGTGTGTTCTTCTGCCTTTGTCAGGATTCATTCTATGTGACAACTTTATGCTTCCTAAGTGAAATAAGCCTAGGAGTGCTCTTTAAGAAAAATATTTAGAGCAGTTATTGGAAAAATATAATGACAGAAAGTTTTGGATGGTGTATCAGGGGTTTATTCTGCTCTGAGTTGCTTCTTCATAAACACATGTAGATGCAGACTCTTTCCTGTCACTCAGTACATTGTGGAGAAAATTAGATACTTACTTATTGCCTTTACTGTATCCTGTTTCCTCTGTTTGTGGTCAGAAGATTTGTGATGCTATGTGGCATGTAAAACTATTCACACAGAATATTCTGTCCCACAGCCATCAGAGGCAGAAAAGAAAAACAAAACAAAACAAAAACAAACAAACGCACATACACACAAAAAACTGGTTGGAGACCACATTTCCAGCTTTTGGAAATAAAATGCTTGTGTGGTTCTCCTTTGTCTTTGTGCATATCCCGTGTAGGCAGTATCTCTGCTCCTTCAAGGAAGAAGTAGAGTGGGAGAAATATGGAGAAGTGACTTTAATCACAGCTTCAGATGTAAACACCATTTCTTCTTCTGCTTTGCCTTTTCTTCCCAGGGGAACTGAGCTGCTGCCAGAAATTAAAGGCAGCTAATAGTTCCTCGGATGATGTAAACTGCTGCAGCCGGTGTTTAAACATTTAATCTGTACTCCTTCATCCTGCAGGAGCAGTGCTCCTGACATTGACTTTATTTATTACTTTGTTATCCATTAAAGCCTCTCATGATCTTCTTGCACTTTTAATTCCAAGGCTGGGAATCATTGGGTCAGAAATATCTATTTACTATTTCTAGCTTCTCCTTACTTATATTTATACCTAGTGCTGAAACTTCCCTGTGTTAGAATCTGTGCAGTCCAATTCAGCCTCCCTTTCTCAATTAGCTTTGATGTTAAATGGGAAATCTGAATGATTGTCTCAGAAATGTAGTTATAACCTTTCACCAAAGGAGAAATAAAATAGAGTTAAGTGCCAAAAAAGTCTGTTTTCTGTCAGAATCAAGACTTATATTCACAGCCTCACTGGACCAAACAAATTATTTTATCCAACCACGTATCATATGTTCTTCTGTCCTCTTATTCCTCAGATGTGTACCTTCTTAGGATATGTACTTGGTCATCAGTATTGAAAAGGGAAAACAAGACCCTCTCACTGAAAACAGAGAGTATCATACAGAGTTACTGGAAACCTGAATGGAAATAATAATAATAATAAAAAGACAAGACCACGCAAAATTAAGAGAAAAAAAGAATAATTTTTAAATGATCTGTATCCTTGGAAAATTGCTTTGTTCTAATGCATCTAGTCCTTTTTCTCTGTACTCCAATGTAAATCACTATATTTACTGGTGCCTATGTAAACAGTAGATTTTAAGACAATGCCACAGCATGCTGGATGCTTGTTTTTTTACTTCTACAAAATAGCTACTACTATACCTGCACTTATTTATACTGCTGAATATATTATTATTATTATTATTATTATTATTATTAGAAGCACAATATGTTTCCTATATGAAGTACTATAGTGCTATTCTTGGAGTAGTGAGAATATAGCACTTTCTCCACCTGTGCATGCAAAAGATCAGATTGCCAGGAAAAGATAACAAATCCAGATCCCCAGACTCTTGTCAGGCTTTATTGATATCAAAACATTGTGCAGTTGATGAATATTTCAGCTATTTAGTTGAGTAGGAATTTTAGAGGCTTATCTTTATATTCTTTATCCATTGTTTTAATATCTTTCCTCTTTCCTATTAACTAGATATCTGATGGCAATGATTTAAAAATCTGTTTAATAACCTTCTGTTTGCCTGTTACAGGGGCTGTGTCATGTGAGCAAGATTTTTTCTCTAGCTGGGGAACATCTTTTTTTTCAGTGGTCCCATAAATGGCTACACCATACATGACAGGTTCTTTTCAATATTCAGAGGCAATTAATGTGCAAGCAACTTTATTAATCTTTTTTAATAGCTCCTTAGCAGTGATTATGGAGTAGTTCTTAGTACTGTGAAGGAGCAGCATGCAAAGCAATATTAAAAGGTGAAGGTAAAATCTCTGTTTTTATTGGAAAGATGTACAGATGATACTTAGAGTTTTATTTATATTAAGGGACCTAGGTGGCTGGGGGACAACTAGTGCCATATTTTTTCTCCCTGGGCCATATGCCACAAATAGGGAACATAAGAATATGGCAGCCCACACTCATTTTCCTAAGACCCTAAATGAATGATACCCCACAAAGTAATGTGACACCATAGACAATCTCATCAACGATGTAGCACCATGCAACACATTTAAAACGTGTCAAGATGTTGTCTCCACAGAAGCAATGTTTAGTCACTTAGGTCACTAAAAGCAGCTTTTTCAAATTATCCACAGACATTTTGCCAGACTGCCCACATATCTCTAGATAAAAGCAAACTGCTTGCTTCACAGGGTAGAATAATTTATTTGCTTGCAAAGAAACAGCAGGTTGCCTTCATTTTTCCTTAGTACAAAATGCATTATACTAAACACAGTACAGAACATTTGAGTTCCGAACAGGGGAATTATTATAAATTAATTTTGTATTATTAGTTGTTTTTGTTTGTTTGTTTGTTTTAACAGACCTGTCCAGTTTTTGTCACAGAAAGCTGTAAGCCCTCTGGAAAAGGATTAAGAAAGAAAACATTTTTTTCCCTTTCCCTTTTTAAGTAGAGCTGTCCAGAGGCAGATAATTCATCTGTGTTCATGATTTTAAATATGCAACATAAACACTATTTTGTGGATGTTTTCATGAAATGAAATTGTGTCATTTTGGGGGGGGGGGGAGAGGGGTACAAAAAGTCAATTTTTTACTTTTCCTCTCTCCTTTTTCTCTCTGTCCCTCTGGTCATAAATGATCAGAAAGCACTGCACTTCAGGCACATTTCCTATTGAAAATGTAATCAAAACTGACAAATCTCCATAAAACATTTTTGGCTTCAGTGAAATCATATATTTTATTAAATTTTGTTGAAATGTTCCAGATAGTTCCTCATGTAAATTTCTTTTAATCTGCCATTTTTGACTTTCTCCATCCAGCTTTACATCATCACTTAGTACATTGCTGAGTTTATGGAGTACTAGATGAGATCCATCAAAACTATTTCACCTAAGTTATGAGATCAGTTCTTTGGGGATGAAAGACTAAAGAATTAATTCACAACCATACTAAATCAATTGCTCTCACTTTTTGTCAGATTTGTCAAGTTTTGAACAGTACAGCATTAGACAAGTGAAAAATTAGACAAGGCCTTGGGGGAAGGTTAGTAAAGACACCAATAACACTTTGCTAGTTGGTGCAAGATTCCATTTAATATGAGTCCTGGAGGTGATCATCTGTTCCTCTTTGGCCACTGGAGTGAAAATACCATGATGGTTACCATCTGGAGTAAATTTTCAACAATCAGCATTTTTATAATGAAAGCATAGATGTTTCTTTCTAAACAGATGCTTGGGCTGTCATTGACTTTTGAACTACCTTGGAGTCCTAGACAACTCAAAAATTCTAGTGCAGTTCTGCACATTTCCTTCTTCCTCACTTTCTATGAGGGAACATATGACACAGTAGGAACCTACATGTGCAGGATGTTAAAGATGTTGGGTTTTGATATTCTATTTGTGTTCTCATTACCTTTTCCTCCGATAACTACAGCTAGCTGAAATAGCTGTTTTTGATTAATCCTACATTAGAATTCAGGACTCCACAGGCAGGAAGACCTCAGTGGCAGTTTTTCATTTCTAGAATACCTTTCTGGTTCTACCAGAAGCTGAAACAATCAATAGCAAAGGTCTGTGCAAGAGTAATCCATGCAGACAGACATTCAGATTGGACTAGGTGATACAACAAACTAAAAAATAAATTCGGGTGGGTAGCAAAGCCGTGTCCACTAATACAGCTTGCAGTCAGAAACGCACTGTTTCTTTGATAGTTGCCAATAGATGTTCTTTGGCATTTCATTTCTGAATCTGAAATAGATTTTTAAAAAATTATTTATTTTTATTTCTTGTGTAGTCATATTCTCTGACTTCATTGACAATGAAAAAAAAATAATGATCTATCAGGCATCTGTGCACATGAGCAGGGATGATTTTTTTTTTTTTTTTTTTTTTTTTTGTCACAGAATGGAAAGACAGACATTTCTGAGCTTGGAGGTTGCAGGAGCTGTTATTTAATTATTTATCATAGGCAAAACACTCTTGAAAAACTTAGGCAACATCAAGTTTTGTGAATAAAGTCCTTCTGTCATAAGTAAATAACTGTTGAAGTAAACACAGTAACAAAGATTCTTTAGTCTAGGCAGGCTGCATTCTACACATCTGAACTTCTGCACTTTGGCACACGCTTATAGACAGGTCTACAAAACTGAGTTGGATGTGTGGCACAGCATACTGCCCAATGGGATAAATGGAAACCTTGAATTTGTGGCTTCACTTGAGTTCTTGTAGCTACTTGAGACCGGCTTCCTGGAGTACAATGATCACTCTAATGTGATAATTGATCTAATGATCACTCTAATGTCCTGTAGCTTGCTCTGTTTTGACCTCCTCATATCTATACAGTAATTGCACTCTGTATTATCCATGGCAAAGAAAGAGCTTGAACCACAAAACAAATAAAATTCAAACTCACTATTAGCATATTGAAATATTATTTTTCCCAGAAACTAAGTATTCTACAGCTCAAATTATTTGTCAGGCATGCACCAGAGAAGCTGTCAAGCCAGCAATCACTGGTGATCCCAGACTCCTGTTAGCAAAGAGAAATTGTGTTTATGTAGGCTGGGGACGGACAATGTTAGGAGAAAACAATTCTCACATTCTAACTTTGTTGTTGTTGTTGCTATAGGGATAGAGTTTCTTGCTATCTTAGCTCCCCCTCCTGGAGGTCAGATGCCTGTTTACTGCCAAGAACTAATACACGGCCCAAATTTCCAAAGACAAAACTTTAGTTGAATATATCATCATACTTTTAAAAAAAGGATTTCCTGAAGCCTGCATCATTCTGGGAAATGTGTCTGCTTAATAGCTTGCAGGAACGTAGCTAGAAAGAGATAAAAGAGGAATAGAAGATTACTGAGGAACAAGGAGGAGAAGGATGGTGGATGACATCTTTACACCCATTGCTGCAAAATGTACTACTTTCTAAACTTTCTCATGTCTCCACCAAGTCAGATCCAAATCCATTTCACTTTCTTTCAAC
Organism: Oxyura jamaicensis; assembly: GCF_011077185.1. Classification (NCBI taxonomy): domain Eukaryota; kingdom Metazoa; phylum Chordata; class Aves; order Anseriformes; family Anatidae; genus Oxyura; species Oxyura jamaicensis. The sequence continues at coordinate 35,554,945 of NC_048897.1, forward strand.
AGGCTGGTTGATCTGAGCTTTTGAGAGTAGTTATAAGTGCAAACTGGGAGGCAAAACCAGATATGTCCTGATCAGTGCAGAGAAGAATGTGAGGAAAGAGCTCACTGGGTACATTTATTTGCTGAATCATTCCACTAACAGTATTGCAAAGGCAATCATAACTTCCTCTCACAAAATCTGTCCATATGGACTTCAGTGCACTTTCAGCAATGTGCAGAGATGCTTTAAGGTTTGATCATTATTCTGACATCATTATTTACTTCATAGAGCACCAAGAAAGGTTTCTCCTCTTGTTCTTTACCTCTTTTTCTTCTTCCTCACCTCTTCTTCTTAACATAATACACACTAAGAAATATGAAGGAGTCACAGCAGCAAGCATGCAAAAAAGCTTCTTATAAAAGCACTTTGGTTCCTCAAGAACTAGTTCATTTTCTCTGTGCCTTTGATGCAGAGATTATGGCCTCATACTAAGGGTTTCAACACTAAGTTCAAAATCAAGTAACTTGTAGAGAAACATACACAGTAAACTATAACCTTCAGCTCCTAATCAGTAAACAAAACATAATGTTCATTTATGTGTAGATGTGAACTCTACATATATAGAAAAAAAAAAAGGATTTTTCAGGTATTACTCCATAGTTGTTTCTGTTACCAGTTGATAGAAATACAGGAACATTTTTTCTTAAGTGCTATGAACTCTACTAGGTTCCAGAGAAATGGAATTAGATTTGTTTTCTGGTTGTCATTCAGTTCCAGACATAATAGCCTTGTACTTACTGCATACAATAATTATGCAGAGTAAGAATATGACTTGATTATGACCTTGGTCTGCAATAAAGCCAAGAGAATTTATTCTAAATGGTTTTGTGCTAAATAGGATTCACTGTCTGGTAGTAGTGAAAAGGGTGGATGTGGCTATTTGATTTTGCTTTTGCTTGCCTTCTGATTTATGTTGCATGGCAGTCAGGTTCAGATAAATGGATGAACTGCTAAGAAAAGTAGTGCTGTGTGGTTAGAATATCAGTAGAAAAAAATCAAGATTCCTAGGAACTGCTTTTGATTATTTTAAGGATTCCTTGAAAGATGGAATAGTTAACATTGTTATTTTTATCCCCTTAAAAAATAATAGTATAAAATGTGAGAAGATTAATGAAGATAGACAGCCTGGCTTCAGGAACACAACAAAATTCCTGTGTTTATAACACAAAGCTGTTCATTCATATGCATTCATATGCAGGCTGTGCTCTGTAAATTAGTCTTCTCCCTTGATTCCCATCCTTGCATTCCCTCCCCTGAACCTCAGAAGGTTCTCAGGCAGCCACTGGGACCTTGATCACTACACCTGGGACTACATGGGGTACAGCATGGAATGTGCTGAAGATGGTCCTCTGGCCCTTTGGACTTCTTTAGGCACAGTAGACCAAGCCATTGAAACAATATTGGTCACTGAGATACGAAAGAGGTCAATAAACTAGCTGCTCTCAGGTTGTTAGTATTTTATTTTATTTTATTTTATTTTATTTATTTTTTCTTAGATAACACAAATTTAGGACTCAGTAGCATTTTCAGTAGTATATTAACTATTAAAACATGATTGTTTATTGAAGCTAAATTATTTCATGGCCTGTGCAAAGCAGGATGACTAAAGCTTGAAGTTGTGTGGATAATTCTGAGCAGTGAGGGAGAAACTAATAAAACCTTCACCTTCTTAACTTGCAGCCAGATATTTCAACCTTTTAATACCTTCAATCAAAATATGTGAAAAGAGCAGTTCTGTTACAGTCTCAAACAAAAGCATATCTGAAGTTTTTATCCAGCACAAAAAGGCAGAATTGTTCATCTCCAGCTAGTATTAGTCATTCCAAAACACGAAATGTCAGTTTTGTTTTGTTTTTTTTTTTTTAAAAAAAAAAGAAAGATAATAAGACAGTGAGATAAAAATGTTCATCAGAAATTCCTCCAAAGATAAACATTTTCACTGGTGTCAGGAACTCAGGCCATTAAGCTAAATTTTCAGATGTGGCAACCTAGAACATGTGGATGTTCTCATCTATTACAATATGCTTCTCTCAACTTTTATAGATATCATTCCTCAAATCCTAATTTAATATCCTGGTTGCAGTAAGACAGGAAATGTCCTAGACACCTGGAAGACGTGATTTGTGCTCCAAGGAAGATATAGTGAGAAATAATAGATATCAAGTGTACAGGATAAATAAATAGAAGCAAAAAATGATCAAGATGAACAGATGTGTTATTGCTAACATATTTGCGTATTTTTTTTATTTTATTTTTTTTAAATAGGTAAAACACAATATATTCACTTACCTTCTTTGCACCCCAGACTGTTTTTTAGAACTTTCTGGTTTCACACCAAGTAAGCCACTAACAATCTACAGTTTATAAGTCAATTCTCAAGATGTGCAATCATGAAAGATAGGGATATTGAGTGCCCTTAATTCTTCCACTGCCAAAATTCTACCTCTGCAAATGATCAGTTCATTTACAGAGAGTTCATTTACTGAACATTACTCAGTTCAATTCTTATAAGAATATTGAAAATAGAGATTTTTCTTTAGGAAGCCACCGGGGTTGCAGGGATAGGGGAGAAACCATAATTACTCTACCTGCCCTCAGTGTTGGTGATTAGCTAAGCTAAAGTCTGAACCATTTCAGCTTTTCCAGCCTTCTGTAATTTGCCTTGGATATTTTTCGCTCACAGAATTTATTTTAGAAATCAAGAAGCTTGTACAACTCTAATATTTTTTTATGTCTTTTGGGTAGATTTCTAACAGGGACATAACTCACTTTTACATTAGGGTCCCTAAGATCTGCTGAAAAATACTGCTCTTGCAACTGTTACTCCTCTATGAGTTATTATTAAACAGTTGTAAAAGAATACTCAGGTAAAGTCTTTCCCAAATAATTTATTTAAACACATTCAATTGTATCTTTGCTTCCTTATTGCTTCCCTTTGTCACAACATAGCCAGCCCTGAAGTCATAAATATCTTATTAGTTGTGTCCTTGTGTTCTTGCTTAATACAATCAACAGTGACAATGCATATATTCTGTACTATGAGTTTTATAATATCAGTATATTAAGGATTTTTATTTGGAGTTTAGGATGCGGGAATTAATAAAAGGACTTCCTTTCCTGGTAGCATAGTGGGAGAAAGCATGCAGTAGAAAAGTTTTAAAAATGCAAAATCCACCTAACTGCAAAAAAGAGAGAAACTCAGTGCCACCTTCCAAAGTGCTGCTGTGCTTAAGTGACCATCCAGTCAAAGGTCTTTTACTTGTAATATATAATGAGAAGAGTTGTGCATTTTGACCTATTTTGCTAGAATCTTTACTGAAATCTTTTACTGAGATGCCAAATTTACCTAGCCAAGAGGTACCCTGGGCAGAGTCCTAGAATAAGGTGAATGTATAAGCCCATTTTAATAGACATTACTGCCTCAGCAGGTTCCCAGTGTACCAAGAGCTTCAGATGCCTGTGGCTGCATGTCCTTAGCAGGTCTTTCTATTACAGCTGGGTGTCAAATAAAACCCATTTGGCAATTGGATTTACAATTAAAACAGAACTGAGTACAGGGTATTGGCCCTGTTAGGAGGTGCAGACTCTCTCTGATGCTAGAAAGGGAATGAGAACCACTTTATGTGTGGTCCCACATTTCTCAGAGGAGGCTCTGGACATCCTTTCTTATTTCAAAAAGACAATGTCATGACAGATCAGAGCAATATGATCTAGACAGGAGCCAGGACATATTAAATGTGGATAAACTGTTACACTTAGGATCATGTGAGAATGTAATCCTGTTAGAGTTTCTCTACAGAATCATATCAATTTACAAAATTGTCAAGGAACAACTCTTGACTGAAATATTCCTGCAAGAGAGAAAGCCTTGAATACCGGGGTAGTTAATCTTACTGCCTGCTGTCCCAGAAAAGGACAGCATGTAATATAGGCATATAGTACTTTTGCCATTTGAAGGCATAATGATAAACTAGGGGACTTTTCCAGGACTCGCTTTTTATCTCCAACTGTTCCAGACTTGATGCTGATACCTGATGATGTTCCAAATAAATACAGTAATCTACAAGTACAAAGGTGCTGTGTTACAACATTTTGACTCCTAGAAAGACTTCCAGTCCCTTGCAGCATTTGAGACAAGTTACAACCTGTGCAGTTGTAACAGAAAAAAAAAAAAACAGAAAACAAACAAACAACAACAACAAGACTTTTTTTGTACTTCTATATCTCTTTTGCTTCTGGAAAGAATGGGTGGTGCTTACATGGTTTAAATAAAGGAAAAGAGAATTTTAAAGATGTTTTTTGTTCACTGAAATTCTGTTTTACTGAAATCACAGCCAGTGAATTTTGAGCTGGGTCAAAAATATCTGTAAAAATACTATGTTTAGGAAACTACAGTTGAACACACTGAGGTCTACAGATGCTTGGTTCTTGTTTATGTACTTCATTTTAAGTTCACGTATGTAAAATGCATCCTTTTTTTTTTTTTTTTTTTTTTTTATTCCAGTCTGTTGAAATAACATATAGTAAGACAAGATAACTTCAAACAATACAGTATCTTCCATTGCATGATTTAGAGTTGAATTGTTTGGTTATAGATCTGAATAACAAATAGTATCTGGGAAGGTTAAAGTTGAAAAGTATGCTTAAAAGCTGAGAGCTCATCTACACTAGAACTAACAAAATTTGTGTATGAAGCCATTCACAGACTACAGTTTAGCAAAATTAAAAGTATCTACGCTTTATGGCTTGAAAGAAAAATCTTTCCAGAAAAAACTGCTGTAGTCTGAGCCGATATCCTAAAACACTAATGTAGCAGATGTGAGCCAGTTTCACTTAGTGGAATGGTAGTTCTGAAGTCTGTTGACAGCACAGTTCACATTAGTAACAATATCAAGATGATAGTTTTAGCAAATGCCTTACAGCCCCGTATCTTGTAGGTTATCATACTTTTTTTAAAAGACTCCCCTCATATGTAGCTAGCTTACTGTAGTGAGCTACAATAATCTTGCAGTGTGCATTGAGACTGGAGGCAAATGCACACGATGGCTTTATGGAAATAGGGCCAGAACATTCCACAGTCTGGTAGGAAATGAAAAAACAAAACACAGTGTGTGATTAAATAGAACAGTCTGGAATCTAGTCTCTCAGGCATCAGTGAATGCAGCTCATTGGAGTTAGCGGTTCTTTGAAAGAAAAAAAAATAGTTAAGCAAAAATTTCCAGTAAAATATTTAAGTTTTAGGAGTTGAAACAGTGTGAGAAGACAGAGATTGAAGATACAATATTCAAAGAGAAGTGATAGATCTAGCCTTCACTTAAGTTACTGAAAGTCCTTCAATCACTGCAATGACTTTGCATCAAATTTATTTCAAGAATATTTAATAGTAATATTAAGCTAATGTCTTATATTAATGCCTTTTTTTTTTTTTTCCAGAAAGTCATAAAGAGCACAGCCTTAGAATAGTCTTCCAATGGGATTGGTCTTCCCTATTAAAAATTTCATGGTATTCAACTTTTTCTTTTTTCTTTTCTTTAACAGGAAGGCCAGATCCAGCAGATAGTGAATATGAAAACTTTGCCTACTTCAGAAAGCTGAGTGTAACACCAACAGACTTCAGTCAAAGGAACCTTCCAAGCAACTCATATAAAACTTCTGGTAGCTTTAAATTAACTAGTTGCTCACCTGGAAAGATACTGCTATTGTTTCTTTCAGCACACATGGAGGAAGGCAACAAACTTTGTAACCCTGGCTAATAAGACTGTGTTTTTCTTATTAAAAGTAGGAGGTAGGCCAACTGTAAAAGGATTATTTTATACTTAGCCTGCAGGACTTTACCTCTGCCTGAACACTGGACATAAACTGGAGCCAATTTTAATGACCTGAGATTTTGCTACCTGTGCTTTATTATTGTTATCAGTTCTTTAACACTTTAGTTCTTTATTTCTTTAAATTAGAAATGGGTTTCTGGACTAGAATGTGGCCCAGAGACTGGGCTGTTCTCATAAAATCATGGCTTATCTTTTCCCTGGGGCTCTACATGCAGGTCTCTAAAACTGTGGCTTGTCCAAAAGTGTGCCGCTGTGACCGAAACTTTGTCTACTGTAATGAGCGAAGCCTGACCTCAGTGCCTCTTGGGATACCAGAGGGTGTAACCGTCCTCTACCTCCACAATAACCAAATTAATAATGCTGGATTTCCTGCAGAGTTGCACAATGTTCAGTCTGTGCACACAGTCTACCTGTATGGCAACCAGTTGGATGAATTCCCCATGAACCTGCCCAAGAATGTCAGGGTTCTCCACCTGCAGGAAAACAACATTCAGACCATATCTCGGGCTGCCCTTGCTCAGCTATTGAAGCTGGAAGAACTGCACCTGGATGACAACTCCATCTCCACTGTTGGGGTTGAGGATGGGGCATTCCGAGAAGCCATCAGCCTCAAGCTTCTGTTCTTGTCCAAGAATCACTTAAGCAGCGTACCAGTAGGCCTTCCAGTGGACTTACAAGAACTTCGAGTAGATGAAAACCGCATTGCTGTCATTTCAGACCTGGCTTTCCAGAATCTTACAAGTTTGGAGCGTCTGATTGTGGATGGCAATCTCCTTACTAATAAAGGCATAGCTGAAGGCACCTTCAGCCACCTCTCCAAGCTCAAGGAATTCTCAATAGTGCGGAATTCACTGACCTACCCTCCTCCTGATCTTCCAGGTACACATCTGCTAAGGCTCTACTTGCAGGACAACCAGATAACCCATATACCACTTACAGCCTTTTCAAAACTCCATAAACTGGAACGTCTTGATATTTCCAACAATCAGCTTCGGATGTTGGTAAAGGGGGTATTTGATAATCTCCACAACCTAAGACAACTCACTGTAAGGAATAATCCCTGGTTGTGTGACTGCAGTATAAAGTGGGTCACTGAATGGCTCAAATTTATTCCTTCTTCCATCAATGTACGGGGTTTTATGTGCCAGCGACCAGAACAGGTCCGAGGTATGGCAGTCAGGGAACTCAATATGAATATGTTGTCATGCCCCACCACCACTCCTGGTCTGCCACTTATCATCACCCCAGTCCCAGCTACAGCCAAGCCAACTACATTAGTTTCCCCCTCATCCATTCCTCCTCCAAGCAGCAGGTATCCTCTGACTCCCACCATAGTCACACTCCCCACTGTGCCTGACAGGGAGGACAGAGAAAGGGTGACACCTCCTATATCTGAACGGATTCAACTCTCTATCCATTTTGTGAATGACACTTGCATCCAGGTTAACTGGATATCTCTTTTTACCGTGATGGCATATAAACTCACATGGGTTAAAATGGGCCATAGTCTGGTAGGAGGAATTGTTCAGGAGCGTATAGTTAGTGGTGAGAAGCAACACTTGAGCTTGGTAAATCTGGAGCCCAAATCCACGTATCGGATTTGCTTGGTTCCACTGGATGCTTATAATAATTACCGAACAGGAGAAGACACTGTCTGTTCAGAAGCCACAACCAAGGCTTCCTTTTTGAACAATGGCAGCAACATCCCCTCCAGCCATGAGCAGACAACTTCTCAGAACTTGGGCTCCCCATTTCTGCTGGCAGGGTTGATTGGGGGTGCAGTGATATTTGTCCTCGTGGTCCTGCTCAGCATTTTTTGCTGGCACATGCACAAAAAGGGTCGTTACACCTCCCAGAAGTGGAAATACAACCGGGGCCGTCGGAAAGATGACTACTGTGAGGCAGGGACCAAGAAGGACAACTCCATCCTGGAGATGACGGAAACCAGCTTCCAGATCGTCTCCTTAAATAACGATCAGCTCCTTAAAGGAGATTTCAGACTGCAGCCCATATATACCCCAAACGGGGGCATTAACTACACAGACTGCCATATCCCCAACAACATGCGATACTGCAACAGCAATGTCTCAGACCTGGAGCACTGTCATACGTGATAGTGTGGGGAGATGGGGGTGTCTAGGACAAAGAGAAAAAACTCTGGAAAAAGTAACACCCCCCCAACAACAATGAAAAAATTACATTTGATAAATGTTACACAGATGCATTTATGCATTTGAATACTCTGTAATTTATACGGTGTACTATATAATGGGATTTAAAAAGTGCTATCTTTTCTATTTCAAGTTAATTGCAAATGGTTTTGTAACTCTTTGCTTTTTAAATCTTTAAAAAATATTGCTAAGTACTGTACAGGGTTGTACAACAAGAACCTAATGTCATGGCAAATGAAAGATTGACTCATTCTTCAAACATTAACCACTTTGCTGTCGAAGCTGTCTGAAGGATGTTAAGTTCCTAGGTGTCCTGTAGTACAGGAAAATAAGTGCATATTAAAACAGGGTCACTAGGAACAGCCAAAAGCAATTCAGATAAAATGGGTACAACCTTTTTGACTCAAATCTAGCAGTTGCTGTTCAACTTCAAACAATTTAAAGTACTTCTGTTCCCTTTTGTCAATTCTGTATTTCCTACCTCCAACTCAAAGCTGGAGTTCTGACTGCTACCAAAAAAGGTTACTTCTTGTATGATTGTTTTTCCCCAATATGCTTGGAATAGGAAAGGTAGACAGAACTCAGTGTCAAACTCAAAGTGACCTTGAATCCTATTTGCAAAAGCTATTCTGAAAATGTCCCCCAGTACCATATACTTTTATGTTAGAAACTGTTCCTGCTTTTCATTATGATTAAGAGGCTTTAGGCATTCTTTGACCCATCTCAATGAGAGATGAAGGTTATCAGTATGTAACAGATAGTTGTCATTAGGTTGCACCTCTCTTTAATAAAGCAGCATTTGTTGACACACCATGTTCAGGTGAAACCTGAAAGAGAGAAATTCTAAGAACTCCCAACTCCGCAGTATTCATGTAGAATTTGCAGTCTAGAAGTGTAAATTTTGAAAATATGTTGCAAAATATAGTGCCAATAGAAAGGTTGCCATTGACTTTTATGGTTCAAGCTCTGTTTGATTTAGAGGTCTGAGTTATGTTCAGTATGAAGTAAGAAAAACAAACACACATAAAAAAAAAAAAAAAAGATAAATGAGAAATATATGTATTTTTAATTTTTAATCTTTATTTATTACTGGAAAGGCCATCAAGCCTATTGTGAACTGAACTACATCCAGCAGAGAAAATCATGTATAAATTAGTTTTTTTTTCATTTTTTTTTTTTTTTCTGTTCAACTGAACAGAGATGGACACTAAATAAGGAATTTTTAGAACATAAGTACACTCTGTCGCTCCAAATTACCCTTCTTTTATGTTTAGCTTTTTGGAAGTTTTCCACAATGATATGTGCTTTAAAATCAGAAGGTGGGCTTAGAATTTTATTCCCTCAAATTCTTTAGCTGGAATCACTTCTAAGTGATGTACCATGTGAAAAACCATGGTTGTATTAAAACCATGATGCTGATCTCAAAATTATACAATCTTCCAGCAACTTTACTAAATCTGTGACTGCCAAGAACTCTGAATTTCTTGCCAGCTCAGTGGTGGAATTAATTTTTTTTCCCCCTTTTTTTTTTTTAGCTTACTTTCTCCTGAACGTGGGGGCAAGGAAAAGTTTGCAAAAAAAGAGGAAAAAAGCTAGTTTTTTTTTTGTTGTTGTTGTTTGCTTGTTTGTTTGTTTGTAGGGAGTAGGGAACCAAAGAGAAAACTTTATACAGTGACCAAGTGACCAACTAGGGATGAGAAGTTGTTAGAAGTGGATTGACAGTAAAAGCTGGAGCACTTTCACTGTGCAGACTTTTTACTTTATAAGGCTGCTTATGTTGGGAGAGAGGGTTTTAATCCTTTCCTTTGGTCATTTCCTTAACTCATACTTGAAATCCAGCAGTCTGTGAGTGTGCAGTTTCTCAAATTCAAATTGTATGATAACACTCATTTTCTGCAAAAACACAATGGATCTAGTTATGGTCAATGGCAAAGTACAATCACTATATAAAGAACTGCATCCTCCCCCCAGCACCTTTTAGAATCACAATTTGAAATTCCAGTCTATATTCTGTATATTTGCTATTTTCTCCAGCTATAACAGGTATCTTAGGCAACCTGTGTGGCTACTGTAATAGTAAAGTCACTTAAATTTTGCTGAATAAAAGGCTGCCATATGATTTCCAATGGTGTAATTATAGGTAGAGACGTCTATGCAAAGTCTTTTATCTGTGACCTATTTGCTCTAGATTATGATGGGAAGGTTGATACTTTGTTTTGTTCATTTAAGGTGTTTTAGCTGCCAAAGCCCACAAGACAAGGAGCAGATAGTTGTGCTTCTACACGCTTCCATGCCGGATACATAAAAGTTTTTTTGAGATTAAGTAGAGGCAGAGAGTCCCATCGGGTGTGGATGTAACATTTAATTTCACTGAAATAACTAGCTATATGTTTGATTTCAAAGGCATCCTTTGAATGTATGCACATACTAGCATTTCATATTTCAATGACTGATGCTGGAGGAATCTTTCTACTCCTTTGGACATCTTCTGTTCTAGGCCTCAGGATACCATGGTTTTAAGATGAGTTAGGCGCCTTATTTGTAGCAAATCTCTTATTCAGGGAGTTCAGCTGTACTCTAAGTGAAAGATCCATGAGCCCAAACTGAAGGCAACAAATGTGGTTATTGATCTAATAAGGTAAAAACAGAAGGCATTCACAAACTGTTTGGGTTAATCTCAGATGACAAAATGTATATATATATATATATGTTTGGAGTATTACTGACTTACCTAGATAAAAAATCAAAATGATATTAAAGACAGCATAGTTTATGCTTCTTTTTGGTATGAAGAAAAAGATATATTTTTTTTATGTGATATTGACAAAATTTCTTTTAAATAAGTACACTTCTGAAAAAAAAAGTAAAAAGCCACTTATGCCAAAATTCCTGGATAGAACTGGGAGTATTATTTAAACAAATTCACAGCAGTAGTCAACCAAAAGATCATATGTTGCATTTGAAGAATGTTTCTTCTAATTCTATTTGCTACCCAGCTGCAGAAGATTTTATGTATTTCAACCTACAGCAGAGTTTGGGATTTTTCAAAGTGTCAGTCACACAGACAACTGAAGCTTGGTTTCAAAACATATCTAGACAAATAGGTCATGGGCAGTTTTCACTAGATTTTTTTTTTTTTTAAAAGAAAAAGTTTAAAAATGGACAATGATCTTTGGTGATACAAATTTTAATAATTGTCTTTTTCCTAGTGCTTATGAACATGGGGTCATCTTCACTTGGTACAAATATCTGACCACAAATAACTAAAGAGAACTATAGAGCAGTAGTCCTCAATGAATGCATATACAACTAATTAGAAACCCCAAAAATCTAGGTCCTGATTTGCAAGGTTTCATTGAACCTGGGGACAAATGAATGGTTTACATACAACATATCTTATATCATCCATTGTACGCTGCTAATAGCTGACATAAATGTTAATAGCTGATAAGATTGGTGAGTGGAATAAAATAAGAGTCTAAGTGAAATTATTTTAAACTGGTATCACAACACTGCTTTGTCCAGTGCAATGGTTCCTTCTGAAGACTTACTTATTTACAACCCGGTCTTTGTTTTCACATATTCTGTCACTTCCTTGCATGTAGCTTGTTAGCAGAAACAAACACCTAATGGATGCACGGACTTTTGGTTTTTACTGGAGACACTGTTATTGAATTTATTCATAAGAATATTTAGGCATAGAGTTACTTTTGAATGAAAATATATTAGCATTTTTTTTTCTGTAAGCCAATAAAGAAATACAATGGATGTGATGATAAAAGAAAAATGCAATAGATTATGCTATTTGCTACTAGAACAGATCAACTATATTTTTCTCTCAATCATTTTCTCTTTTCATGAGAGAAAATTACTCCCTCTAAAAAAAATATTGATTTAATTTTGCAAGCAAAAGTACTTATGCATATTGTATTGTTGTTATGATGTTAAGGGTCTACATAAGGCACTTTATTGATGACATTGAAATGAAAGTTCAGGCTCAGCTTTTGACAGTGAAGTGGTTAACTGCCATTAAATTCTCCATTTATAGTACTTTTTCAACTTAAATTATAACATAGAAATATTAAAGCTTTTTTTTTTCTTTTTTCTTTTTTCTTTTTTTTTTCCTTTAAAGAGAATAATGGTTTTAGTCATAATTTATCTTTCTAGCTCAGTGGAATAACAAACAACAACAACAACAAAAGAATGTGCCACAACCAAATGTTACTGGCTCTGAGTCTCATCAAATACTGCCTGATGACCTCTTCTAAACACAAAGATAATCATATGAAGCTGAAGAACACTCCTTCCCTGAACTCTGCTGAGCAGGGCACTCTGTATCCCACATGATACTACAGGCAATATTGAAGCATTTGGCATTAAATTTTGTACAACATAGAATGTGTTGATCTTTAAAAGGACACTGGCTAGTGGTCCATCTGGAAAACTAGTCCGAAAGGGATCTGGCTGGGGCTCTGTGGAAGTGTGCCTCATGAGAGCTGAGTTCTGATCCTCTCAGAAATGTAAGCTACTAAATAATGTCATGTCACTTGGTCCCAAATATCTGAAGATCTTTCATAAAATTAATTTTAACTGAGACATGCACACTTGATTCTGTTCTGTGTTTGGTATATTTTCTATCTTTAACATGGAAAAATAGATTATTTGAAGTCTGCATTATCTATTTTCTGCAATCTGCCATGTTGCACGCATTGTTAACTTCGAAATCTCACTATACACTATATATTATCTTCTTGACATATTCAGTAAAGAGTTATTTAAAAAAATACAACAATCCTACTGTATTTATATGAACAAGTTAATTAAAATAAGGATGTGAACATCTGAGAAGGAAAACAGAAAAATATCAACTTCTGTACTTTCAGTCCTGGAAATATTTTCAAATATTTTACTATATGTCCACCTTCTCTTCAGATTCTAAAGGAAAAATATTTTTAGTCTTCTATCTGTCAAAGAGTTAAACCATTTGTTAATTCAATTGTTCAGATTTAATCTTATGTTTATAAGATATTTATTTTGATATGCATATAGGAAAGCACTGTAAAACAAGAACAGATTGTAATCCAGTGTTTGAAGTTAGTAGATACACTTAAGCAACTACACACATCTATAACAAATATATACGTGGAAGCTGTGACCCCTTATATGCGTAGTCATTCGAAAAATGCATTTGACATTCACCCTTGACAATCTTAAACCCACGTTTTACCTATTTAAACTTTCCTTGAAATGAAATGTGATTTTTTTTTTTTTCCCAATTCTCCCTTCAAAATTGTTCTTGACTTTTCAGAATGCACAACATTAAGACATAAGCCTTAATAAATTTTTGTATATGTTATACCTAACATATATGGTAATATATACAGTATGTATGAAAAGATGCTATAGGTACTTGGGAATGAAAATTCTCCTTAATCTAGTTACATATACAGGAACTATTTTTTAGCATTGACAGAACCTGAAATATTGAATGTTACAAGCTATGTCATTTCAAAGTTTAGAACTGTAATACTGCTGAGTGTCAAAATTCCTCTGTAAATTGTCTCATTCTCTGTCTTAACCCTGAATGCCATGGAAAACTACAATAGCTGCTGTGCAATACATCCAGATCTACACCACTCTCTCCTCCCCTTACTATGCTTCCCTGAACTTGGTGTTCCCTTGGAGACAGATTAGACCCTGGTACCTAAGTTAACTTCTTGTTTTACCATGGGAAGGTGGAGAATAGATGTAATAGAAATATAAATACTGTTGACTATTTTGGTATTCTGGCAAAAAATAATTGCATCATCATTTTCAAGCAATGGTTTTGTTTTCTTTGTCTCAAAAAACCTGAAAAACATGGACTACTTCATCAGATAATCTGATAATAGTCCTCAGTGATTTATCTTAGTAGAGACCAATATTTACATTTATTTAGTTGTAAGCTTAGTTTTCTGTAGCTGCACACATATATGTGTGTGTATATAAGTTCCCAGGGCTTTCTACAGAGGGTTTAGCTACAAGGAACTCTCAAATCAAGCATGTGAAAGAGTATTTTTCAACATGTTTCAGTCAACATTTTTCACTATCTCATTTTAAATAGGATGCTTCTCTGTAAGAAAAGTTATGGTGCCATAAGGAGAGACTACATTCAGTCATTAAAGTATGAAATGAATATTTTAATTCTGTCTGAAGTACCAATGTCAAAAAGGCTCAAATTAAGAACCACTAAAAATTCTATTGCGCAGGTAGGTAATATTTTAACAATAATTTATATTCTTAAATTAGTACAGTGTTATGGTGAACTCCTTGCCCCATTAATTTCAACTATAAATTTGGATATTTATAGGAATATTTCAGCAGGATTATTGAAAAAAAAACAGTATGCTATATTGTATAACGTCACACTGTATCCTCGTGTGAAATACATCTACCAAGCAAGACAGAAGACCTATGCATCACATTATAAGTTTGCTATCTCTTTTGAATGAAATACAAATACTTCATAGAAAATGAGACAGGAGAGAAATATATACTGCACAACGTTGCCCACTCCAAAGCCACACAAAGTATAGACTTTAAAATTCCCAAATAGGCTAATGAGCATAGCAAGGATGTTCTTTTACATACAGACATATTTTCTGTTTAAAACTCCATATGCTAGCTAACATGTGTGATTACAAAAATGCATGTGTGAGTTTATATTATAGTTACACTTTTCTGGGGGCGTCTCATATAGAATAAGTACAATCTTGCCTCTCTGAAATTGGTCCATTACTTACCTTATTCATACGCAGAAGTGATGAAGTCCAAAGTCATGCTCATTACACTATCCTGGTTTTCTAAGCACAGTATGCCTTGAAGAATGAAGACACATAAACTATTATGGAAAATCCAACTCATACAAACTGTTGTGTTTACAACTTGAATATGCTCTGTGCAAAAGCAAGACATCTCTGAATAATCATCAAAGTGTTAAGGTGAACATAACTATTCTTGAAAAGCATAATTACCAGAGAGATTTCAATAAAATGCTGTATTACTCAAGTGAAATCAATATTTCAACTTCTAGAAGCTTTGAACAGGTGATCTTACAGATAAATAAAATTCTTTTTGAAGACTGGAAAAATATACCTAAAGAGTGGAATAACCTAATTTTTATACTTTGAAACAGGCTACTGATGAAGGAAAAAGGAATTTCGTCCAGTGAAGATGAAATATAGTAGTAATGATGGATAGAATACAGAGATACTTCTCTTTATTTTTATAGCTATACATTTGTAACATAACTTTATTATTATTATTATTTAATTTCCTTTGCAATTTTCAGATCATTTAGGCCCACTTCTAAAACATATACAATATTTCAAAACAATGAAATTCTCAGAAATACCTGTGATACCTTTCAATGAATAGAATTAAGAAAATGCAATAAATTTATTATTTACAGGAAATGCACAATACTTTCTCAAAGCTTTAAAAGTGGTTACAAAAAAAAAAAAAAAAAGCGTAGAAAAGGATGACTGGCAAACTAGAATAGCTTTCTGTTTCTAGTTATTATAAGTACTTCAAAATTTCTAACCCACTCACTTGAATTTCAAACTTTGACTTGACCTGAAAGTCAAATGATTTAAATGAGTCTTACAAGCCGGATCTCATATATCTTCACAAACTGGTTTGTGTTTTCACAGTTCAGGAACCAGTATGTAATTCATTGCTCTCTGACTTACAATGCAAATGGTAAGAATTTTTCCCCATTAAAGAAACATGTTAAGAAAATTTGAGAGCTATTGTGAAATCAAGTACTGCAGTATATGTTAATGTGAACATAATTTATTCAAGAAGAGCATTAGTATGTCTTTGTAAGTAAGGACTGCATAAACATTGTCAGTTTTTTTTTTTTCTTATTTTTTTTTTCTTATTTTTTTCCCCAAAAAATCCTTGCTCACCAGTACTACATACTACTACTAGCTGCTGAAAAGCGTGTATAACTTTCCACACATATATGACTTGAAATAAATGGAAATCTGAAAAGGGGGAGATATTCCAAATTATTGTAGTTATTCTAATAATGTGCAGCTAAATAGTTCAAAACAAGAAGAAAAAAAAAAAAAGTATTGAAGCTTTAGTTATTAAAGGTCTTACTAAGTACGTATTCTGCTTGTAATGAGTCTAGGCAGCTTTTCACTTATGCCTGCATTGTAGGTCTTGAAGTCATTCATTTATTTTTGCCTGATTACAGGGAGTAGCATCAGGTTCATGGTGTTCTCAGATCTAATTGTCCATGGTGTTCATGTTCATGCATGAGGTCTCTCATGCACTGATATAATTTGTCATATGTGAAAAGTTTGAGAGGCAGTCTACTTTCTCTGTGTGATACCTACTCTCACAACAAATTTATAGTTAACTATTTTTCTATACCTTTCTGTATTGGTTTTGGGTTTCCTCTTTATAATTTAATATTAAGAACAAATGGAAAATTGAATTATTAGAGCAAATTTAAATTTGTTTCTGTTAATATTATAACAATGGCCAGACTGTCCTTCTTTTTCACAGACTTAAAATGTAAGAAGACTTAATTAAGAAAAAAAATATATATCTTAAAGGATTTCACTATTATTTTAGGTTAAATTCATTATTTTTCAACATTTAATTACAGCAGTCACATTTGAAAGTTTTGCTGGGAAGATTGGATAATCTTAGATCTGTGGTTATAAGAATTTCATGTTTATAGTTTAAGTTATTACAGATTATTACCAGTATCTGTACAAAGAGAAGGGGACAAATATTTATTCTTCTTCACTCAGATACAACAGACTGACTTCTGTGGTGATCAAGGAGGAGGTCAGCTACTTCACTGTGTTGTCTCAGAAAACTAAGTGTCCAGAACAAAAGAGAAATAACTGGAGTCACGGCTTTTCTATTTGATTACTTAGGGAAGCTGGCAGAATTAGACTTGGAGGTATTCAGGAAGGAATAGAGGAAAGTGCAGGTCCTCTGCCACACTGTGCAGGACTTTGGTTTGTACAGGACCCTGTGAAGGTACCTTCATTACATCTTGGAGGTCTGCAACAAAATGCCTATCAAATCAGGGAAGGATCTGAGTTTTATTTTATTTTGTGGGCGCTTAATTACCATTTCCTGTAAGTTCTGGAGTTTCAGGTACAGCACTACGTTCAAAGAGTATGTAACAAGGCAAGCTTGAAAGGTCACATCTGTGATGACTATCCTTTTATCAATGCAAGTATTAGTAGCTGCTTGTCAAATGAAATTACAAGCCACAGCAGATATGCTTGGCAGGTTAGAAGTCAGACTGGACACTCCTGCTTTCAGTTTAGATGTCTATTACTACTCTCTATCATTCCTTGTCCAATTATTTTTTAAATGATTTTAAATTTAAATATATTTTATTGTTTAGTTGTCACAATATAAGAAAAAAAAAAAAAAAAAAGAGCTATATTAGAGCTACAAACACTAGTGAAAATTAAGCAGCAAAGCTAAGCTGCAGAAATTCTGAAAGTACAGTGAACCATTTGTCATGAGGTAATGATCTTTTACCGTGATTTCAACTCTCTTCATACCCAGACAAAAATCCAGAGGTACCAATCTTACAATTTCCCTTGCTTTTACATAATTTGTACTATGCCATGTCAACTTTTTTTCTAGCATGATTGGCTTAGAGAACAGATTTTTGCTTCTTGTCTCATAAGGTACTGTCTTTAAAAGTGTTTTTATTTAAGATTAAGACAAGACAAGAATTGTTGTTTTCTTAACTGCCTGCAATTTTGGGCTGCTGCAGAAGCAGTTTGCTCTGTATCTTTCTATTGCACCATTTGTCTCTCACCATTTTTGCACATATGTTAAGACATGCACAAACACAAACACAAGCACACTGTATTTATAACTATTATATATATTTAGATACACAGACATACACATAATATATACAGACATATGCTACGCCTGTGTGTATAAGTATGGATTTGTTCAGCCCTATACTGATCTTTTGCTCTAGATTTATGCATCATTTCTGTTCCACTTACACTCCACAGAGAGAGAAAAAATATAGAATATCATATTTATTTATTTATTTATTTTAAGAACTGTGTTGTCAGTATTGGTGAGAGCATCTTTTCAATAATGTATGTTCTTTGACAGCCTGTGTGCTAGAATACAAAGATTAACATAACTCCTGGAAGTGGATACAGTGCAGTGAAATATAATTCCAAGTGCACAAAGCACAGCTGAGGAGTCATTTTATAACAGGACTGAGTGGTTGCTGAACTGCAGACAGAGGAGAATGTGGGAAAAGTCAGTATATAACAAAAGCTCAGTATGAACAAGCAGGGAAAAATCAGATATTTCGATATCCTTTGATATCCTATCTTCACCTTATGCTTCATGAAGAACTTTTTGATATATTGGATTGTTGTGGGATGTCCAAAATGAGGGCCTCCCTCATATCTGAGGGTATGCATTTGCATCTAGCAACACAGATGATCAGTGCTCTCCATTGCCCACATTTTATTGCCATTTGTCCTCCTTAATTCGTTACTCTAACTGTTCAAAAACAATCTTGCTGAAATGAGCCACATTGCAAGAATGCCATTACAAGAAGAGTTAGAAACTTGCAAGTGTTTGCAATTTTGGATGTTCTCTATTTGCAGCAAATATGCAAGGAATGTAAAACGTGTCAACAGCCTTGACACCCTTTGCTTTTCTCCATGATATTACCCTTGCATATGGCTGCTGAAATGAATTATGGAAACCCCACACATTACTTCTGTTTTTTATATACAGCTCAGGTATCCTGACCCCATAATTAAAACAAACACTAAAGTTAAATTCAAGGATGGGAGCAGGAGCTACTGGCCTAGGGTAAATTACTGTATGCCTAGCCATGTGGTAGCCTACAAGCCAAACCCTGTATGCCCCATAACTAGCTCCAATTACCTATACTACTGCTTTCTGAGCCAACCCTGACGGAAAAACAAGATTATTCCTCTTGTATCTACAAACCTATCTACCCTTTCTTTCTTGAGGTCATAAATTGGAATAAAGATATCTCTCCCAAGGTGAGGAGGAAAGGATAAGGGACAGAGGTTCTACTTTTTCTGACACCTCCCCTCCCCCCCTCAAAAAAAAAAAAAAAAAAAAAAAAAAAAAGACAAGTCATCCATGGAATACCTTAAGAACAGGCTCCTTCACCGCTTTGTTTGTGCTAAACAGGCTCTTGTAGTTGTGACGCTTCCCTACCCCCCCCCCCCCCCCCAAGCTACCCTCCTTCTGCCAAACATGTTAACTTTGCAGTTAAAATGACTCATGTTCATGCTAATATTGCAGTTCTGAAGGTTCAGAGATTCTGCTGTGTACCATACATTAAGAGATGCTACAAAATAAAGTAGCTGTTTTTCCTGTAAAAGATTTGTGAAACAGTAATTTGCTTCTCCACAAAAGTCCCTATGCATTCTTACAAGCAACAACAAATATGGTACAAATTAAACTTTTGTAGAAGGGGTTGAAATCAGATACTTAAAGCAAAAAAATCCAGGCTATGGGATAGCCTTCCTGTACATGTACGTTACTTTAATTTTTAGTTATTTGCATACTGTGTTTTTCATAGGACTCCTGCCTTATTCATTGCTCAAGACTTCATGCAAATCTGCAAACCTGATATACCTCTCCTTTAAATACCTGCCAGTGCAATTTAAAATATTTTTTATTATGGGTTTTCAGGGTTTGTTTTTAAACCATAATATTGCATGCATATTACTAAATCATTCTCTTATATTCAGAAATAGAAAGGTATATAAATTGCACATTATCCTAGAATTTGCTGGTAAACTTCATTGTTTTTCAGCTAGAGTTCATTCCTGATAGTAAATGAAATTATACGAGTAACAAATTTCCATCTAGTTTCTAAAGTTTCTGTAATAGGCTATTGCTAAAGCAATATTTGTGAGAAGAAAAAAAAAAAAAAAAAAAAAAAGATAAAAGGATTTGGAAGACAGAAACTGTTCAAAATGCATTTAAAATAAGTATGGGTCCAAACATAAAAATTCTGTTCAAATATGGGATATTTAGATATAATTGTAGTAAATTTGCAAAAGATCTGTATCTGAGCAACATTTTCTATCTGTGGGATTTAATTAGACTAGCTGATTATTTTAAAGGCCTGTATTAATAGACCACTGGCAATTTTCTGTCTGAGTTGAGAAGAACGAATATTTGATAGGTACATTTTTCCAGCTATATATCTATGTATTTTCTAAATTAGAATCACTCTTTTTTTTTTTTTTTTTTTTTTTTTCCTCCCAATGGTACCAATGTCTTCTAAGTCGCAGCAAATTATAGAAGATACATTATTTAGAGATAAAGTTCTGCAAGCCTCAATATTTTCGCAAACAGAGTTTGATCAGGAGACAATATTTATCAGTGTTTTAAAGGCTGATCTTAATTTGAAATTGTAGAGTTATTGTTGAATTGTTACATTGATTGTAAAAGGTGATAGGCACTCATGCGGATGTAGCTTTTGACAGCTGTTGAAGAATGGGATTGAAATAACCATAGAAAATAGAAAAGTTATGAGTAAGGCACAAACATCATTATTACCCTGTTGGGTACAGAGGGTACATATGCCTGAAATAACAAGAACTTCCTTATGTTAGAATTTACGGCTTGCTCTAAAATGCAGTTGTATTTTCTAATGAACATTATGACATTCACAATTTTCTTCAGAGAATATTTCCCATAATTTTTTAAAAGTTGTGTTTCAGAAACCATCCACTTTAGAAAGGTTTATTAGTCATGTTAAATTCCAGTCCTTTTGGTTTATTAGCTGCTTCCAGACCTGACAGTTCTTTGGTTATTCTGTCTTGGATTTGCTCACATGTTTTTTCCTTTTGTTTTTTTCTGCTTTACTGGAGCAGATCATGGGGAGTATATGTTGTATTTTTCCATTTGCAGGTTCTTCTCAGGGCAAGAGGAAAAGAGAAAAAATATGATAGGTCCTGTTGATGACTCCAGAGCAGTTTGCAGGCAGCCCCATGTGCACATCTGAGCAGTAAAGGGGGTGCCATGGAAGGAGGGGATTACAACAGCATAATGGACATCACCATGCCTCTCGATGTCACACTACTTTCCACATGTCTCCAGATTCCAATCTGACGTGTATCAGTGTTGATAAACACAACTCTAATGTGTTTATGAGCCCTTTGGGCAACATGAACAAGAGTTTTAAACCTGGTTTATGAATTTAGCTCCATATTCTTTGGTTCCTGTTCACTAACTACATGCACTCTATGCTTCAAAACATTCTAGGACTATAAATTAAACTGACAAAAGTCAAAGGTTTTGGAACATACAAAGGAATCAGAGTTAATGCTAAAGTCTTCAGCTTTTACATATTATATAATCATTTATATTCATATTTTTAATAGGAAATCCATATCCATTAAGAGTACTTGAATGTATCTCTTTTTAATAAAGATATTAGCAAAACGTGGATTGCACAGGAGTTTAAAAGGGCTGGAATGGTCTGTAGATCACATTACTGACTTCTCGAGAGAGAATTATTCTAACAGAGTCAACAAGCTCTGGACTGAATCCTGAATGCAGAAACATATCTTTAGCCAACAACTCCACTGTCAAATTAGAATAATTTTTGTGGAAAGTCATAGAGGTAATTTTTTTTTTTCTTTTTTCTTTTTTTTTCCTCTAAATCCATTTATAAAATTCTAACCTTCAGTGTCATCTAGTGCATAGAAAATAGAAATTCGGACCTGAAAATGCTAATGGTCCTAAGTCTTCATGTAGACTGTTTGTGCTTATAAGGGACTAAGGTCCTTTACTGGCCTACTTGGGGTAAGCAATATGTAAAAGCTGGGCATTGATATTATTTTACCATATACAGCTCTATGACCTCAACTGAAAAACAGTAGATTCACCTAGAGGGATCTCACAGAATCACAGAATAGTCTAGGTTGGAAGAGACCTCCAAGATCACCGAGTCCACGTTCTTCAGCAGGAGATAACAGTCTGGCTCACCATTTTAGCAAAAAGATTTCTTTAACCTTAATGTATCTACTCCACAGGATCTTAGTAAAGATATACAAACTACAGTGGAAATATTTCATCACAGTCTCCATACTTTTCTTAAAATCATTGTGCATAGAAAGGAAAAAACAGTTATATGTAAAGCCCAGAGGTCATTATTAGTATAATCAAAACCTTAACAGTCTAACTTAAGAGTTACTTGGCATCTAACAAAAATAGAAAAAAAAAAATAAAATAAGGAACATAAAGAAAAGGATACCACTTTAGGAAAAGGATACCAACTTTAATGTTTCCTTATGCTCTTTTGAACCATGATTTTTTTTCTTCCTTCAAGGGTCCTCAAGTTGACATCACATCCAAATTTACTACCTATTTTATAGGTCACTTTTGATATCCCTGAATAGATTTTTGTCCATGTTTGCATTTCTTTAACTGACCATTGATAAACTATTTATTGACACAGTTTCTCTAGTGCAAGCCTGTGACACATCTTTTTACCATCCCATGACTTTATTCCCCTATACTGCCTCCTCTTTATTATTTTGCCATATATAGCTGGGCTGTATATGGGCTGGAAGACCTGTGCTAAGAAAAGAGGCTGAGGACACTGGGGTTGTCTAGCCTGGAGAAAAGATAGCTAAGAAGAGACCTCATTGCTCTCTATAACTTTCTGAGGAGGCGAGATGGTGAGGGAGGTGCTGGTCTTTTCTCCCTGCTTACCTATGACAGGATGCATGGGAATGGCAAAAAGCTGCACCAACAGAGCAAAATTCTTTACTGTGAGAATAGTCAAACACTGGAACAGGCTTCCTAGTGAGGTGGCAGATGCTCCATGATTGTCAGTGTTCAAGAGATATTTGGAGAATGCCCTCAGTAATATTCTTTAACTTTTTGTTGGGCAGAAGAGGTCAGTCAGTTGGACTGACTTTGAAGGTCCCTTAGAACTGAACTATTCTCTTCTCAAGCCCTCTGTTATCATACAAGGCATGTATTTCTCTGCATTTCTCCATTACATTAGAGTCATGAGTATCTCGTTCCATACAGAATAACTACATATTGTAATTATATATAGAGAGCTACATTTATAACGTAAGAAAATAAAGGGTATTAAACCTAACCAGGCATTGTTACCTGATCGTGAGGGGAAAATACTGTTACAACTAAACCAAGTCAAAGAAAAGCTCCCAGAAGACTGAGGCAAGATAAGACAAAATAAGCCTGACAAGCTGCAGTACTGAGGTCTTATAAACTCAGTACACATCCTGTTGTCAATTACTAGCAATGTATTATTAGACTATGGGATAAAAGAGATAGCATGTGTATTAAAAATTCTGTAATACAGTCCCTGTATATCCTAATTTAGAGTATCTTGAATATTATCAAAAAGAATATATTTAAGAATAAAAATTGTTATCTTAGCTGTTGATATACTTATAAAATGGCCTAAAGTGTTTAAAGACACAATTAAATCTATGTTTTGTTGTTACAGTTGTTTTGTTTGTTAGTTAGTTTTCAACTACCACTTCTTTACAATTAAAGGTTTATGATTTAGTCTAAATAAAGTGTCCTGAAAGAAAAAGTACTGCGGAAATCCATGCCAAAGTAGGTAATAGAGCCTGCAGTGATTCAGCAATCTTAGATAGGGAAAATCTATTTCTGAGAAATCTTTACAACCTGCCAATTCCACTTTAGAAGACACTATCCTTCTCAGTGTGATGGTTGGCTTCCCTAATAGGATTACATTTCTCATAGGACTTTCCTGAAGTCTTATTCTTATGTTCTGTTTCTTTTTTTTTTTTTTTTTTTTTTTTCTGAAGAGATTCTGAATGTATAACTATACCAACATTTGAAGTAAACAATTAAGTCTTGCATTGAGATATTGTTCTCTAAGTGAAAAATCTTGGTGAATCATTGTTTACTCTTAAGAAGGTAGATATTCCAGATCTTTCTCTAATATGCATATGGTTTATGTAATTTATGTCAATTCTTCACTCACATAAAGACATGAGGATCCTAAATCCAGCTGAAAATCAAGTGCAATAGTAAACAAATATTATAAATGTTACATAATCTTTAAATGGGATGCTTTAGTACACCTCTGTTTTATAGGGCATGTTCCATGTTCCCATTACTTAAACATGTTTTCTTAGTAGGCTTCCTAAAATCATAAAACCTGGATCCAATTACTTAAGTCTAGAACATCCTCAATGACAAGATTTCTTCATTTCTTCTTTTAAAAAGGAAAACTTTTCCCTGGTTGTTTTATTTATTTTTTGTTTGTTTGTTTGTTTGATTGATTGATTGATTTTTAGTTTAGTTGTTGTTTTTGTTGACATCTAATTGTATATTGTTTCACTTACATTATCAAGTGTGTCTACTTGGTGTATTTGTAAATTTACAGTAGATTAATGGGCTTTATTTTCTTCTAATTAAGGGTTGTCAGGTGATTAGAAGCAGCTAGCCTTCACAATATTGCAAAAGCTTTCTCTCTTAAAGGAGGTAAACCTATAAATGCAAAAGAAAGCATTTTCTTTTCTTTTTTTTTTTTTTTTTTTTTTTTTTAACTCAATATACTATACTATACTTTTGTATATTGTGCCAATATACTGTTGTGTATTGTTCAGAGTTTCTGATGTTAAAGTTTTCACTGAATAGATAGAAATGAGTAGACCTTCAAAATAGCTATTTTATGTTAAATTTTCAAATAGCTAACATAATTGAAGGTATATTGTATGGCAGCTCTAAAATGCTTTATATTGAAGATGATAAAAAAAAGCTAAAGAAAAAAAATGTCAATAGAATTTGACAGAGAAGCCTACTAGCATTGCTTTCATTCCTCCAATGATCAAAAGAAACAATTTGAAGTTGTTTGCAAAACAGTCTTTTAATATAGTAAAGACAAACTCTAGAACATGCTGCTTTGCTTCTGATCATTTCTCAGCTGTTTGTCTTCCATATGCCTTTTCTCCTTTATTCTTGAATGTGACTTGTGTTTCCAGCTCATATATGATACAAAAATATATTTTTTTAAAGCATGGGGAATTATGTTTTAACTAGGGGAAGGATGCATTCTAGTCACACATCTGTGACCTTCCAATCCCTATACTCACGCTTATAAATCACATTAAATAATTTGTCAGTTTATTTATAGTTTATTTTCAAAAGCTTTGCTCAGTTTTGACAAATATTTCTCAACCATGCTACTGCATCTAAATTTTATATATTTTAACTGCTTTGCTTAAAGAAAATATATTTTAGCAGCTTCTCCTTTTGATACTCCAATAATTTCCCTTCTGCTTAGTTTATATGGGAAAGTCTGCATAGTTTGTATGTGGAAGATGTGGTATTCCAGTATAAAGAAATACTATAAGCCTGCATCCATTTCTCTTCATATGCGTTTTACTCTTCCTTGCTCCTTGTTGTTTCCTTTTATTAACTTTAGTTCTGTAGAATATTTAACTGGCCATATCACAGAATTCATCCCCAAAATGTACTGCAAGCTGCTGAAATGTATGAGATCCCAGTCAGAGTTCTCCTTCCAAAATAAAACAATTTCATAAGCATGCAATGAAGCTGAACTGTTATGAATTTTTCTCATATGTGCCATATTCTTCTCCATTCTTCTCTTCCCTCTTTTTTTCCCCTCCCATTTCCACTGTGTCCCTTCTTTTGGCTTACTCCCCACCTCTACTACAATATTTCTGTTTTGCCTTTCTGTACCTTCCATATTACCTACCCTCTATTAAATATGGAGGTAGCTGGAGAACAGGCAAAAGATGTTGAAGGTGACTGAGAGATAGCAGTGATTTAGTGACAAGCCAGTGCAGGGCTGTGGATTACCCAGAAGGCTCTAGCTTTCTCTGAGAAGGGGAATTTACAGAGTCTTTGCAACCTATCCAGGCATCAATTTTCAGACATTTTTGAGCATCTGACTGTCTCTTTGAGACTTTTTATTCTCCCACTTGTTTAAAAACAATGAACAAATACATTAAAAATTAAAATAAAATTGCAAGTACAACTGACAATCTGATGGGCAGATGAAAGACACTGTTTTATAAAGAAAGCAATCCAAAAATGATGAAATGGTGTTGCAGTAAAATCATTTAAGGAATTATACTAGATGAAGCTGAATACCGAAAAGAAAAAAAAAAAGGGTAAGCAAAGACAAAAGAAAAAGAATATTAAAAAGTTTGTGTTTTGAGTTGTATTAACAGCAATGCCATGTATATGAAAGAAAGAGAGAAAGAAAGAAAGAAGAGAGAGAAGGAAGGAAGGAAGGAAGGAAGGAAGGAAGGAAGGAAGGAAGGAAGGAAGGAAGGAAGGAAGGAAGGAAGGATGGAAGGAAGGAAGGAAGGAAGGAAGGAAGGAAGGAAGGAAGGAAGGAAGGAAGGAAGGAAGGAAGGAAGGA
>NC_048897.1:35581455-35589203 GCF_011077185.1 Oxyura jamaicensis
GGAAGGAAGGAAGGAAGGAAGGAAGGAAGGAAGGAAGGAAGGAAGGAGGGAAGGAGGGAAGGAAGGGGGGAAAGAAAGTGAGAAAGATTAAAAGTATATACATTTTTATATTATTATTTTTATTTATAAATTATATAAAATTTAAATTACATATGGCTTGTTGAGGAATGAAATCTGACAATTTTTAAACCAGAAGGAATAAGAATAAAAGGAGGAAATAATACTGAAGACTGTAATTCACCCAAAACATCACCTTTTTGTCTTGTTCGAACATTAAGAGATAGATAATATAGTATTTATGGAATACTCTCTGCATTTAGAAAGATGTCTTTGTGAAGAAACTTTATAGCCTGTAGTTTGGTGTAAGCTAAGCAAAATAGATCTGCCCAAGATAGTACGATTTAAATGTAGGTTTTAATTAACTCATACTTTGAGGGACCTCTCAGAAGAAGGTTTGATTTGAGCCTTTGTTTGAAAGATATGCAGTAACCGAAGTTGTGTTATACAGCCTTGAATTCAAGGACATTTTCAGTACTTCAGAATGTTTATATTTTTATCTTTTAATTTACTTACACTTAACACTGATAATGGCACTTCTAGAGAAATGCATACAGCCTTTTTATGTATATTTAAATGATTTTTAAAAATTTCACTTATTTGTTAAGGAACAAAATGCAGTTTATATCCACCCTATTTCACCAGGAGGTTGGGAACATCTTGATCTCAGATGGAATGAGCTGATTCAATGAAATGTTACAAAGTCCATGCATTGCAAAAGCCATGAATCAATTTATCCAATATGCAAATTAAGTATAAATATAATTAAAAGTTTTAAAAAACATTATGCCAGGTCTTTGTTTTATTTTTGCTACTGAATATTTGGCAATCACACAATATCAAGCTTATTTGCACAAATAATTTTAAATTTAGGGAGGAAATAGAGTTGATTTTATTTTTCGCTTGATTCTAATTTTTAAAAGATGGCAAAATACTGTAATTATCAGTTCTGCCACTAGTGATAAAATGAAATAATTTCTAAAAGAGAATACCACACTGTCTTTTGTATATTTGTTAATCAGAAATCATATATGAAGGCCTAGAAATGTGGAGAAAAAAAATTCTGTTCTCCAAGGACATAGCCGAATTTCAATATTTTGCTGCAACTTAAATGTAGATAAGATACTGAAACTTTCATTTTCTTTTCCAGCAATTCACACAATAACTAAAATTGGGGGAAAAAAAAAGTAAAAATAATGTTGCCTTCACTTCAGTGGCTTACTTTCACAGCTTCATTCACTACAATTAGGTAAGGTGAATTCCACATTTATTTATTTTTTTTTGCCAAAAATACTATTGAAAATAGTTTTCCATGAAAATTGGGTAACAGAAATAGTTTCCTATTTCATGCCTTCATGATCCCATAATGCTCTTCACCATGGTTCCATAATCAGAATAATTTTCTAAATTACAGAGTTTTGGTTTTTAGTAATCTAATCCACTGTGGCTTTCACCAATTCCCTCCTCAAGCTACTTAAGCCATGTATTAACTGTGAATAATTTGGCTGTTCTTCTAATAACCAGGATCCAGTTTTTCAAAGACAACTGCAACCTGATGTGACTGTTCTTTGCAGCTACTTCTGTTACTGATTGCCACCAAAATAATCATTGGCTAAATAATGCAGTCCTGGTAATTCTTGTTTGATTATTTTCTGGAGTTTAAATTCTGCACTGTTCAGTCCTGGAGGTACTATCCTGATCTCTGATTTATGAATGCAGATTTGAACAGTTTGAGCAGCATCTGATAATATAAATGGATCAAACCCAATATAAATTTGGTTGAGATGGCTGTATGTATGAGATTTTCCTAAAGTATTTACCTTGAAAAAATGAAATAAATCAAATATTGTCATAGGGCTGAGCCTATGTAAACTCATATGGAAACTACTTTTTCAAAATCTTATAGTATCACAAGGGCTACTTAATTTTACCTCAAGCTTTAGTGTTCAAACCTTCCAGACCTCATCTTCCTGACATTGCCTGACACTTCCTGACCTGCTCATTTACTTAAAGACTTTCCTTCCAATCATTTTGCATCTTAAATTAGTTTCCAAGCATTAGGGCTAACATTAAGTCTTCCATTTCAAAAGATTTGCAACAATTCCAGTTGTACCACTTTGTCCAAGGCCTTTGATCACAATTCATTGCAACAAATACAGTGTGGAATTTAAATAACCACACAATGCTCTGAATATATGAAGTTCCTCCTTCAACCTAATGCTGATTTACAGAATATCTCCATGGAGATCTGAAGACTTCTGTTTTATTTCTCTCTATATACGTGTCTAAAAGTCTAAACTTATGAACCACACATATTCATTGTGGTAGGCAGAGAGTAAATGGGGAAATACTATGCTGCTATTGCATTCTTTTGGGTTACATATAATTTCAATTTAATTTTAAGCATTTTATTGAAAATAGCTATTTAAGGATTTTATTTTATTTTATTTTATTATTTTTTCTTTCTGGGTAATGGGCGGCAAATCTCATTTATGTCTTTTAATACTTTAAATATTAGGATCATAAAAACTGTCCCTGCATCTGAAAAAATAAAACATTTGCTTTAAGATATTAGTGCCAGGCTTAGAGGTAAGATATATGTCCTGGTTTCAGTTAGGACAGTTATTTTTCCTCCTAGTAGCTGGTAGGGTGCTATGTTTTGGATTAGGATGGGAAGAGTGCTGATAACATGCTGATGTTTAATTGCTGCAGAGCAATGCTTACATTAAGCCAAGGACTTTTCAGCTTCTCACTTTGTCCTGCTAGTGGGCAGGCTGGAGGTGCAGCAAGAGCTGGGAGGGGACAGACCCAGGACAGCTGACCCAAACTGGCCAAAGGGGTATTCCATACCATCTGGCGTCATGCTAAACAATATATAGGGGTGGCTAGCCGGGGTGGGGGGGCCGGCTGCTCGGGGTTGGACTGGGCATCGGTCAGCAGGTGGTGAGCAATTGCATTGTGCATCACTTGTTTGTACATATTATTATTATTATTACTATTATTATTATTATTATTATTATTATTATTATTATTATTTTCTATCTTAACAAACTGTCCTTATCTCAACTCACAGGCTTCACTTTCTCGTTTCTCTCCCCCATCCCAGAGAGGGAGGGGGGAGGGTGAACAAACGGCTGTGTGGTGTTTAGCTGCCAGCCGGGTTAAAACACAACAGCTCTTTTGGCGTTCAACGTGGGGCACGAAGGGTTGAGATAACGACAAATCTAATCAGAATGTTGATTGCTTTAATCTCAAGTCTGCTGTGCCTGTATTCCAAACTGAGTTTTATAGCACGTTACTTTCTGTATGTGATCCCTGTCATGTTGTTTATCCTTTCCGGGCCCTGGTTTAAGATCGTTATGGTACTGTGCAGTGTAACAATAGCTTACGATACGATGAAATATCTGGCCATGACTCTAACTTGGTATTTGTACTCAGCACTGTCATCGACTCTGTACTATATCTCGGAAACTATTAACAATTACATCTACTGCCTTTTTTTTCATCAGGGAGCCAGTCTGTGGAGGGGACAGGGGAATATATTTTTCCCTACTTCTTCACTCTCCCTTTCTCCTTCAGCACCCTCTTATCCCCCAAGCTAGTTACTATAGTTCTCCAAGATGTTGAATATCCTTGGGATACTCAGACCAGCATGCTCTTGTTGTTATGTCTCTTGAATGTGCTTCAGGTTTTGTTTAAGGTTAAACAACTACTTAGGAATCTCATGCAGAGATCTGTCCTGAGGCGGGATAGTTGCGAGTGGCACGGAGTGTGGGAGGATATGGGCAGGTGGCTAGAGCAGTGGGCACCTCTGATGTTTTGGAAATTCACCCCTGAACAACTGCAAAATCCTAAAAAACTGGTAGAATGCTTGAAAAAAGAGTGTCATGACTCTGGCAGTTCCAAAGTGACACAACTCGCTGTAGCATGTTGGGGCCTGGCCTATGCCTATCGAGCTGCAATTGATACTACTATGAACCTAGTGACAGACTGCAGCTGCTCTAGTTCCTGCTCCTGCAGCCGCTCCAGCTCGTGCTGGACAGTATTCTTTTTCCATCTAGCATGAGCCATAAGTGCATATGTAGTGACTGTGAAAGCCATTCAGAATGGCTGCTTGACCATCCAAGAGAGGAAGTGAATGGGTCGTTCCTGGAAGCAGTATCTTTTCAGTTTTTGAGGTCTGGTCCCAGAAGCTGGCAGCAGACCCTACTTCATCCTGCCTGCTAGTACCTGAGTACCTCAGAAATACAAGTCTTTCTAGTAATCCCCCTCATCTTTGAGGTAATTCTCTGCATAAACATAATTTTACATGAGGAATTTATTTTGTATTTTTTACCTGCAGTAGCACAT
This sequence comes from Oxyura jamaicensis, assembly GCF_011077185.1. Classification (NCBI taxonomy): domain Eukaryota; kingdom Metazoa; phylum Chordata; class Aves; order Anseriformes; family Anatidae; genus Oxyura; species Oxyura jamaicensis. The sequence goes on from NC_048897.1 coordinate 35,585,863, forward strand.
TAAGATAAGCTCTTTCACATTAAAAAAAAAAAAAAAAAAAAAAGTTTATTTTTTATGGCATATAAAATTGTCTTGTGATGAGGATGGTGTTATTCGACAGGGCTGATCCTCACCCCATGTCTTCCCTGAATTCTCAGTATTTGTGCCAGTGATTGGATCCTAAATCTTTAGCTACCATTGGCTTGCTGAGGATGGCAGCTCTATCTGTGCTGTCATCCACTTCTACATTTATCATGGCAGAAGAATCATTATTTCAGGCAGTGTGCCTGCAAGCAGTACAGAACTTCCACTAAAGAGAGGTCCTCTACACCTTCCCTCTTAAGGATTAATTCCTCCTCTTCCCAGCAGATTCCTCCAAGCTTATTGTATTAACACTTCATTCTTTATGATGTTTTCCAACTCTGGCTGAATCTCTTTCTCTTGGGTTAAGCAGTCCTTAGTCAGGTAAAGAAAATTTTTATTCTGAAAATTCTCTGTGCTATTTTTTATTTTTCAACAGAAACTTACTCCTTGAACCTTGCTCTTTTTCTCTTATCTATTCAGTAAAGTGAACCCCTCTCTTTGATGGTACTTTCAAAACACTTATTCTTACATGTTTTTAGACCATGATTCATGTGGCTTGGCAGCTGGAACACAAATTGCCTTGGCTACAGCACTTGAAGAATCCATTCAGGATCTTCAAGTTTCAGTTGTCCTGCTCACTATAGTGACAGTTATTATTGCAAAACCTTTATTTCTGTCTTATTCTCATGATACAGTTTTCTAACCATGCAGTTTACGTGGAAGAATAGGTATGCATATTTACGTATATATACACATTTATATTTACCTTATGAATTTTGTGCATCAATTTTATGGAAGCTGAGAACTTGATAGGAACACAGCTTTAAGGCTTAACGCATCTGTTGATGCAGAATAACTCGACTATGTGCATTTTAATGGCCATATCAGGTTATGGTAAAATGTAAAATATAATGTATTTAAACATCTAAAATATACAACAATGCTATAGATGCTTATAAAGGATAGGTTACAAAAGGACATTGCACTGGACTGAATTATACTAACCATCAGATTTGATTTTATTGCCTGTATTTAGCTGGAGACTTGTTCACATCAAAATGGATCTCTGTCTTACTGCATAACTTTCTGAGGGCCTCCTCCCCTTTCTGAGGGCCTCCTCCTGGACAATCAAATATTCTTTCTAAGCCACTGTTGTAGAATTAGATTTACACAACTCATGTAGCAGCAATTAAGGATTTATTATATACCTTCATAGCAGATAACAAAGTTAGATTTCATGATTTTAACAGTACTTAATGAGTATCTAAGCATTAGTCATTTAACACAGTGGTCTAAAGGAATTTGCTACGATAGAAACAGTGACTTAGTTAAAGATTTGTGAATGGTAAGGTTCACTCAAGAATTACTGCAGGGTCCTCGGGGGAAGGGGTGAGGGGGAATGTAGAGGGGTGTTTCCAGATCCAGTTGCATACTTGTAATATGCACACTAGTGAATTACTCACCCTAGTTCCTCATTGGTGGTTGTGGATGAGCTTGTTCCTCAAAGATTCAGCCGTGAGATGCACTTCCTGGTAGGGGTATCCTGAGGGGTGTCTCAGTTCAGGCGGAGGTTGAGAATGCAGCCTGATACAGTCCTTGGAGAGCTCAAAGAGTTCTTGCTTGGGATAGCCATTGTGAGACCATTGTCTTTTGGTTGGTAATTTTCCACAATTCAGGTGTTTGCCAATTTGTTTAGGAATCAGGCTGTGCAGTCCCCCTCCCCTCAGCACTTAGTTGTATTCTTGTCGATTAGTACCACTTACAGGGGGTGATGGGATTCAAGGCCTGTATCACATAAACAGGTGTTAAAGGGAGCAAGGCAAGAAGTCAGGCTCCACTGCATTCCGTAGCTAACAGAGGAATGGTGTCAAGATGACTTTTCCTTTGATTATGGAGAGGAAAGAGAGGAAAGAGATTTATTAGATAAAGTGATTGCTTTGTATTCAAGTCCAGATTCCTTCACATTGAGGCCTGTTGTAGTTCACAAGGCTGAGCAAGACTTAAGCCAAGTACAGGAGCAGAGCACACCTACCCCACTGTATAGGAACGGAGTGTTACCTGCCACAGCTATTCTGAGATTTGCTGCTTGTTTCCATTTTTTATTTTTTATTTTTTTTGGGGGGGGGGAGGTGGGGGTAGGGGAAGGGGGGGACAGGGTGGTGCAAATCTTCTGCTAGTAACTCTTCAAGCTAACCAGTTCTTGGGATCCTCTAGGGCTTTCCTACTGAAATAATTTTCTCTTCCCTAAAACTTGTTTATGTGTAAGGATCTAGGATATAGTTCTGACATTCTTCCTATTAAATTATAGACTGTTTTTTGATTATTTGGAAATGCGAACTCACCTGTTCTAGAATTGCCTATTAACATCTCTTGATCTCTTTTACTAGTCAGGTGCTCTTTTCCCCATTTGATGACTAAATGTGTACATTCCAATGTAAAGTGTCTCTAAGTACAAAACCTCACATTTTATATCAACTTGTAAAAGGGGAAAACATACTTAATTTAGGCTTACAGATGGAAAAAATGCCTGCCATTCATTACCAACTCTTAACTGAGACCAGACATGACATTAATCAACACTTTGGAATGATAATGGCCTAGGATAAATGTTGACCAGGCTAGCCTTTGAGGAATATTGTAGCAATTGCCAACAAGCATTGAAATGGTATTTTCCAATGAGAAAACAAACAAAGACCTTTTGATGGAAATGTTATAATTAGAGCTACAATGGAACTACTGTACAACTACTGAGATTAGGTGCTTAGATTAAAATTCTTGAAACAGAACTTCAAACATATAGATGTAATTACTGAATCATAGAAAATAAGTCTGGAGGTGATGTTCTAAACCCTTTAATCCTTCTCTCTCTCCTCTGTCGTAAATATTCCAGGTAGATGTCTGTTCAATGAATTATATTTATTGATAAATACCATGTACCGGATAATCACATCTAGACTTTAGTTAAATTTTCCCAACACATTGTTGGGAAATCTTCAATCTTTGTTGAAACTTTAATCCATTATTCCTTAGCCTACTAATCCTGGACATGGAGAAAAAAGCAGCATTTATTATTTGTCTTTGCAGAGCCTTTTGGACTTAAAAAAACTATTACTTTTTTTAACCTTTGTTACTTCTTGACTAAGCAAGACCAGATCCTGTAATCATTTATTACATTTCATTTTTCTAATATCTATTTTTTCAGTTTTCCTTTCTGATGACTCTGTCCAAACATTTTTCTTTTTCTTTTTCTTTTTCTTTTTCTTTTTCTTTTTCTTTTT
>NC_048897.1:35589213-35595680 GCF_011077185.1 Oxyura jamaicensis
TTTTCTTTTTCTTTTTCTTTTTCTTTTTCTTTTTCTTTTTCTTTTTCTTTTTCTTTTTCTTTTCATTTCCTTTTTCTTTTTCTTTTTCTTTTTTTTTTTAGTTTTCCTTTCCCTTTTTCTTGTTCTTTTTTTTTTTTTCCCCAAATGTATCACAACAAAACTGTATACAATATTGCAATACCTCCAGTGCCAATAAAATATAAACAAATACATAACACAGCTGTTGTATTTTGGCATTTTCCTTTGTACAACAGTATTTACATTGTTGACACCAGCTCATCGTGTGAAAACATTCTCTGCTCATAGAACAGATCTACTTTATTCACATATTAAGTGCTCTTTAAAAGACTTTGGGTAGCTCTGTGGGACCCCAAACTCAATTTTTCAGTAATTATACGTCCCATGTATATTATTTCCACTCTTATTTCTATTTTTTCACATATACCTTGTTTTCTGGTATGGATATCAGACATGTTGGTATTTAGCTATATCAGTCCCTAATAGAAGCTTGTAAAACAATTTGCATTCATTTTTATGAAACATTTTTTTAAAATGATTATATTTATTACTGCATTTCAGAAATTTCATTTCTGAATCCCTATAGAACACACAAGTTAATATTGCATCAGTTGGCTATTTGTTAATATTCATTTAATGTGCTTATCCTATGTTCAGTTTGAAAAAGTTTTACTGCCTGTAAAAAGCTTCTGAACTCAAATGTCCTGAACCTTCTGAACTATCTTGGAGTTGTCTGCATGTCATTAATATGAATATGAAGAATATAAAGCATCACTACACTTAAGACAGTTCCCATTCTGCCACTTCATCTCACTTTGCACAATGTGAGTTGCAGATAACACTTCTCTGGAACCAGTTTTGCATCTTCCTTGCAGTTGTATTATATTATTTCCCTAATTTGTTGATGAAAATGTCACTTGAGACATAAGCTTCACAGAAAACAAATTATGTGACTTGTACTGCTTCTCCATCTGTATCGACAGCTACAACAACATAGACAGAAATTAGATTGCCTTGTCAAAGTTTGTGCTTGATGGTCAAAGTTGACCATGATGATTCATCATCATGTTTTCCCCAAGTGCTTACAAATAGCTGATTTGATTGCTGACAATATTTGAGTTAATTTAAGTTTAACTGATTGTTCTGATATCCTCAAATTCTCCTTTTCTACCGTGTAGTTTCAAGATGTGTTTCATATGGAATCAGTTTAATAATATCTATTACTCGTACAACATATATGTAGCAAGAGGATTTTTCATTAGATTTTCCTACAGTAATGTCAGGTCACCGATACCTGAGTGTCATGACATTTTAAACGACTGTAAGTATTTTAAAAACTGTAAGTATTTCAATGTCTGTAGCCTTTAGTTTTAGAACTCATATGAATATTGGGAGCTTAACCAGAACACTGCTTCTAGATATCTGAAGGAAATACGGTAGTCACACTTATTCCCAAGAGAGATTTTAGGTTATTCTAGGGCTGGAAACAAATTGGTGAAGATTTTGGTATCATGGGGTTGGATGTCAGCATCTCTTAGAGAAGTTAGGAAGAAAGTAGACCAACTAAGTTATTTTGTAGATTTCTTTGAAGTATGCTAATTTAATTTTATTCTTCAGTCTTAAAGAATAATTTTTTTTAAAGAAAAATTACATAATCAAAAAAATGCATTCTTAATACTAATGTATTGGGAAAAAATTTCCTGCATTAGATAAAATGTTAAATATCAAAAGCTGCTTTTGTACTGCATATTTTCATTAAAAGTATATTTCTATTAAATGCAGATACTAAAGTTTTACATTGTAGAATTAAGTCAATAGCTGGCTAGAGCTATGTTAGTTTTGTCTTTCTTAAGATTATATTGGGGACAGTTTAGAGTATGTCTGCATTACAATTTATTACTAACAGGAGCAATGCACAATTTGAAGAGATGTCTTTAAGATTCATTTTTGGATTAAACTCTCAACAAACAGAACAGAAGCATTAAGCAAATCCAAGAAATAAAAAAGGAAATAAATTGGATCCAAGTGCCCATATGGTGTGTACAAATCAGGTCTATTATCTTTGCTTACCTTATGGCAGAGATATCGTTTATAAACCATCTTTATTGCTGAGCAGAGATAAAAACTGTATGTTAAACATACATTATAGCTTATCTCTCACAAACAGGTGAAGAATCAGCTGTTTCTTTAGGAAAACAAAACAATGGAAAGCTAGGTGTGTGTTTTTACTGTGTTTATTTAATTGCAACACAGTGCAAACACAACTAACAAGAAATACCAGCTTCTTCTTCCCATACACAATGTATGCTATCTGCTCAGACCGACCAACATCAGCTTAGCATCAGTCATCTCTTTCCAGACACCTGATTATCAGAATTCAATAATACTGCAAAATTATTAAATCAAAAGGCCAAAAGGGTCAAAACTAATACCCATTGTGGCTGAAAAATATCCAGGCCAGTTCAACAGCTGGTGGTTTAAGTATATTTTAATGATTAGGAGGAAGGTGGGGTTGTTTTTTTAAATTTCATGTATGTTTTATGTGACTGCTAAAGACTTCATATTTTCAGATACATTGCTGGGTACAGGAAATGATCCTGGTCATACATATAGGAAAACCAAATTCACCTCAGCTTTTCTGATGGTATTTCAATCTGATCCTACTCTTCCCCTCATCCTTGTTATTTAAATTCAAATAGGGTTGATGACATAGTGATGTACACTGGGGAATTAAGTCTTTCATTTTTTTCATTAACAGAGGCAGACTCTGCCATTAGAAACAACATAAAAAAAATAATAATCATAAAAATTATTGAGTAAAAGTTTGTTATTCTTACAGATTTAATGTGTTTCTTTAGTCAAGTAACTCAAGCTTTTTACTATAATATAAAATCCAAAACAAGTGCATATGATAATGTATAAATGTGATAATACGTCATGATCTTTATGTTTGTCATTGATTGGTTAACTTATCTGTAAAATATGGCCAAGACAGTAACAGGAAGGGTAAAATAGCTACAAAATTAATCCTATTAACATCTACATTTTTTGATAGACCAGTTAAAATGTAATTATTCTATGAAGAACAACGAAGAATATACCTTCGTTTCATCAGTTTTCTGTGTATACCCTACTAGGTACGTCATCCTACCATCTGCTGCTTGCAGTAATAACCCTCTAAGAGAACCATTATGGTTTGGATTAATACATCTTTTTTGTGGGGAGTTTTGGAAAAAATCCCAGCTTAATTTAAACATACCAGCACATTGGAAAGCTAGCAATAATGTTTACCAACTATACCTTACATTCAGCAAACACAGAAGTGGTGAAAGGCATCTGGTTTATTTGTTCTTCTCCTGCAGTACATTATATACATTATGTTTCATTAAAAAAAAAAAAAAAAAAAAAAAAAGTGGCTAAACAGGGAAGAAGAGCACCTCTTTAACTTCTCCTTGTTGTTAAATTTTGGATCCCTTTTGGAGATCAAGGGTGAGATGATTGTGCTTGCCTAGGAACAGCAGTGCCCATGGAAGTAAGGGGTGCCACAGGGTGCGAGGGGTCAGCAAGGACAGAGAGAAGGAGCAAGCTGCAAGCTTGCAAGTAGAAACAGAGATGAGAAGGCTCCTGAGAGTAATAGGAAGCAAATCCATAGCCAAGTCAAACACACACAGACTGAGGGTTGCATAGAGTGTGCTACAGCTCAGAGGCCCTGGAAATTGTTGGAGTGAGAGAAAGAAAGGAGGAAAACACACCCTATAAAATATGTGGGAGAGGTGAGTTTTTAAATCATTTAATTTTCTTCTACTTTGTGTATTGTATCTTCTTCATATTCTAAAATATCTTTGCATTTATCAGTTAGAGGTACTTGGTATAAACATTAAAAAATAAAAGAAAACAAATCAAAACATTTTTTTTTTTTTTTCCTCCTGTGAGAGTGATCTAATATTGGTACAGATTGTCCAGAGAGGCTGTGGATTCTCCATCCTTTGAGGTATTCAAAACCCAACTGGATACAGATCTGTGCAACCTGCTGCAGCTGATCCTGCTCAGAGGAGGGGGTTGGACTAGACAACCTACTGAAGTCCCTTCCAATCTTAACCATTGGGAGAGGTTGTCTGGAGAAAGGGGAAGTTACTATGTTTATTTAAATTAAAAACAGATTTTTTTTGATGTGTTTATTTAAGGAAAAAACTGTAGTCAAATCTAGCCTCAACCTCTGGCTCACTGGCACTTCTGCAAGAGAAACCTAACAATATATAGCATCTCTCTAAATATGCTGCTGCATCGATAGGTCCAGGTGACTTCCACAAACTGAAGATTCAGAGGCACAGAAGGCAGCAAAGGCCACTAGAGGTCACACAAACTGTCTAAAAGTATCAGAATCAACTCATTTATTCTGCAGTTGTGAGTCTTTTCCCCTTCCACCTGCTCCCCTTGTTTGGTTGTCTCAGGTCATCTCCTTTCCTGATACAAGGCTGTGGTCAGTGATGTTTAGCTGTTTTCATTCCTGAGCCCGATTCTCAGTTCTGGTTTAGTCATGTGGAGATGGTATCACTTTATGGAGAAAATTCCGCTGTAACCACAGAACATGGAAATGTCAAACACTAGCAAAAATACAATCTCATGCTAGCTGAGAAATGTTTTTCCTGTGTTCCAACTATGGACTCTGTGAGTGAGCAAGACAGAGTGGGAAAGAGTGAGAGTGAGCAGCAATAATTACAGAGCTCATTTTTCCCAAACAAATTCAGCAAACAGCTTTACAGTTTCCAAGATCCAGTTCAGTGGATTTTATATCAGGAGCTGAGATGAGAGAGAAATGAGTCTCTAGTGATGAGTCTGTCCCACCCACAGCTTTATCATTAGTTTCTCTCTCTTCTAATATCCAGTCTCCTGACTTTCAAATTTGCAGCTTATTTTCTCACTATTGTTACTTTTTTTATATATTTCCTTTATTACCTGTTGCACACGCATACAGAGAAATCAGGTTTCAAATCTTCCTGTATTTAGGTTGTTTTTCTGTTTATTTTACTGTCCCCACACCCCTTTCCTTATTGATCTATTTTGCTTAGATTTGGTATGTTGATTTTTCCTTCAAACAGGGTAAAGAAATATATCTGTAGGGGAAAGAAGACAGTGTTCAATCCTTGTGTTTAGTAGACAAAATAGCTAACAATTCTGTTTAGAAACTAGCAGAAATGATTATCTTCCTCTTCTACTTTGTTTTATACGGAATTATCACTTGTCAAGAATATCCCTGAAGATTAGTTCTCCAAATTCAAGATGGTTTTGATTCCTATTCCTTCCTAAATAATTTAAGCTAAGGTACATGAGTTATACCCATGTCTATTATGCTAAATACAGTATTTCCTTAACTTAGTCTGATAACAATGATGACTCTGTGTGATGATACTGATGGAGAAAACCCTTTTTCATTTGCTCTGCTTTCAGAGGAACAGGAAGAAAGAGAGCACCCCCAAAAAAGCAGATGACAGTTACCATAAAACAATGGCTGGTAACCAGAAGGAAACCTAAGTCACTTTTGTGGTCTTAATTGAAGCTAGAAGCAGAACTTCCTTTAACCAAGGCAAAAGGTCTAAATATCAGTCCAGGCCCCTTTTACATTAGTTTATATTTATATTAAAATAATATAGCTTCTCAGCTTAAACTTCCTTGCCTTGGATTTTGTAGAGGCACAGATTAACTTGGATATAAAAACATCCATGTCATATCCCTTAATATATTTTGTGCTTACCAGTAACCACAGCAAAATATGTCTCTTGCTGAAGTCTCCAGGAAGAAACCAAATGATCCATTAAAATATCTCTGCTTTAATGCATGCTCTGTGTTGCACCACAGAAATTCCCAGAGGAAGGTGAAAGAAGCATAGGAACAATGGGACACAGATTAATTTCCTTTCCCCTAATAACAAGGGTCTTTTGGCTATTATAATGACATGGAACCTGTAATGAAAATCTAAAGAATGAGATGATTGCATATGGCAGGTCACCAGATGGTTTTTAGTTAAATAGTTAATTAAGGGAAAATGATCTATATAAGTTAAGAGTTACAGATTTGTAGGTTCCTTTATAACCAAAATAAACAGGCCATGAGAATATATAGCTGGATGCAACTTCTTCCTTAATATACATCACTTAACACGAGTTTGCTGAGTATGTAAGACCCTGCAGTTTCCTGTACTTTACAGAATATACTTTGTTTACAAGTTAGCCAGATACTCTTCTGTACCATTCTATTGTCTTATTCATTCTCATTTTTTCTTTTTCTTTTTCTTTTTCTTTTTCTTTTTCTTTTTCTTTTTCTTTTTCTTTTTCTTTCTTTTTCTTTTTCTTTTTCCTTTTCTTTTCTTTTCTTTTCTTTTCTTTTCTTTTCTTTTCTTTTCTTTTCTTTTCTTTTCTTTTCTTTTCTTTTCTTTTCTTTTCTTTTCTTTT
>NC_048897.1:35596080-35622288 GCF_011077185.1 Oxyura jamaicensis
TCCTTCCTTCCTTCCTTCCTTCCTTCCTTCCTTCCTTCCTTCCTCCTCTCACTCCCTCGGTCCCTCCTTTCCATTCTTTCTTGTCTTCTTCCCCCCATGCCTCCCCTTCTTTTATTTCTTCTGCAAAATTGCCTTTTATACACAAGGCAAAAATTGTATTTTGGATTATTTTTCAGAGAAATATATATATATATATATATATATATATATATATACTTAAAATGCCAGGAAATAATTTAGGAAACCTAGTCTGCTTAGAGACATTATTTTGTTGATTTGTTGTGACTTGTTAAGGAGTTTGACTACATTTTAATTGGTTAGTAGGCAATAAGAAATTAACTCTTTCAAAGGTAGGAGCTGGGCATTGACACAATGATCGTTTCTGGCTTTTCCCCTGAGTAGACATTCAGGGTGAACAGTTTATGCAGGGCAATGAATTTTCAAAAATCTCTGCTGATTCTGAATCTTGCTTAGTTTTGTGCAGGTATATGAGTTTTAGGATAGGGAGGCTGTGGGAATTGACCCTGCAGGATCTGTAATATCAGTCAGCATTGTGTGAAGCAGGCTAAATGTCATTGCTGTAGAGGCAGAGTGATGAGGGGATGAATGTTATTTGCGTGAGGGGTGACTTCAGATGGTCTCATTAATCTTTCATTTTATGGACACCAATTTCAAAGGTAGACAGAAGTGACTCAGAATGTACAGAAGACATAAAGGCTAGTCTATGGCCACTCACAGTACATGCAAGCATAGTACAGAGTTTGCTTAAATGTCACATTGCGTTGTTATCCCTGGCTATCTAGAACTTTGCAGCTCCTAGACTCATAAATACAAAGCAAGATGCTCACATTAAGGTCCAGGTGAGAACTATTATTTAGATGCCCCATTAAGATTTATTATTATTAAGATTCCTGAATTACATGAGGGTGTGCACAGATGCATTGTCACCTGAGACACTCCACAACCAAAAGTCCAGGAGCAATATGAAGTGGACCTTTATGCATTTGTGACATCATTCTGCTTCTGACAATCAATTATTCTGCATATTAAACACATTATAACTTGATTTTTTTTCATATTTTTTTTTCTTACACTCCTGCTCTTTTGCTGGTGATGAGGCCTTTTATTTTACCCCCTTCTGCTTTTTTAAACCTGAAAATAATCTTGTGCTTTAACCTAATAGGTTGTTGTTCCTCCTGTCCTGTACCATTAAGGACTTACCGGCTTAAGGCATCTCTAGAGACAGAATAACCACTCACAATAGTCTGGTTTGCTGCAACTGAAAGCTCACCTCACTGAAACCCTGACTTTCATGAAAAGCAGTAAAAGTTTCTCAATCACGTGTTCAGCAAACACCTAATTCTCTTGAGAAAATGCTTTAAATGATCCACAGGTTTTCTTGTATTTTAGCTGACCTTTACCTGAGACCCCCTTTGCAAAGCGACACATCCCCCACTTCTCCGGGGTAGGACTTGAAACAAGTTTCACTGTATACCCAAGTCAGCATTGCTATAGCTCAAAGAGAACTATGTAAATTCACCAGGAGTTCACCATTTAAAAATATGTATGGATTTTTTATTTAAAAATAGGTATGGATTAAGCAGGTATTTAGGTATTAAAGGAACAGTGATCCTCTTCTCTGCCCCTACAGTTCATTACTGTCCAAAGAGAGTGAGATTTGTCATGGTATATGTCAGGTTAGATTTCTCTGTGCTCACCTGCTCTGGGCACCTTGGGAGCCCCAGTGAGTGCTTGGCATGATACATTTTCTGTGCCCACACTTGCCTAAAAATTGACATTTCTAAGCAGAAAATGTGCTTTCTCTATTTACTTCAGCCTCTCAACAATTTCTTTTGAATCTGTACCTGGTACTTGAAAATTAAAGCAATCTCTAAGATTTAGTGGCCCAAATGTAGAACAGAACAGAAAAGAACAGAGAACAGAACAGAACAGAATAGAATACAGTAGGATACAGTAGAATACAATACAATACAACACTATACAATACTTCGGTTAGAAGGGACTTTCAAAGATCATCTAGTCCAACTGCCTGACCTCTTCAGGGCTAACCAGAAGTTAAAGTTATTTGTGAGGACATTGCCGAAACAACTCTTGAAGGCCGACAGGCATGGGGCATCAGGCACCTAACTAGGAAACCTGTTCCAGTATTTGAATACATTCATGGTCAATATTTTTTTTTCCTGATGTCCAGTCTGAACGTCTCAATGGTTAGCTCACCTTTACTTCTAAGATTGTTGTACTAAACAATGGTTTTGTTATAATTTTTCCAGTTGTTACTTAGGACTGACATTTTAAAAAATTGAGCTGCAGTTGCCAGAGGAAATCCAGCATATTGCAGACCTCAGTGAGAATTGTATTTTATTTGTATTGCTTTCACCTGGGCATTAAGAAACTGTGATAGGCAATTATTTTCATTATAACTGTAATTTTACTTCAAGGAAAGATACTTTCCTCACAGTAGCACTCCCAAAATATTTTAGTTGGAAGTTTTTCACTCACAGTAGAAGATCAGCCTCCATATTCAGACAGGTGTGGTATGTATGCACAAAACTACTAAGGAAAAATATCTTCTTTACAGTGCCAGGGGACCAGATCTGCGGAGATTTTTATTTATTTATTTATTTATTTATTTTTCTGATAAGTGAATAGAACAAAAAGCACTTTTAAAAGTTTTTGTTTGTTTGTTTATTTTCCCTATTCCTCCAAACACAATATTTACCTGCAGCCAGAGAGCAGAAAGTGTCAGTTCTTTGTGTGGGCATAAAGCATGGGAGGAGCACACAGGGAATTTATTTTACTTTTTTTTTTTTTTTTTTTTTTTTTTTTTTTTTTTTAAGGCTTCACAGAATCACTGAATGGTTGAGGTTGGAAGGGACCTCTGATGATCATCTAGTCCAAACCCTCTTCTGAGAAGGATCACCTAGATAGAACACATAGTACAGGATGACATCCAGGTGGGTTTTGAATATCTCCAGAGAAGGAGACTCCACTTCTCTGGCCAACCTGTCCCAGTGCTCAGTCACCTCACAGTAAAGAAATGCCCTTTCAGATTCAGATAGAACCTCTTGTGCTTCGGTTTGTGCCCATTGCCTCTCATCCTGTTGTTGAGCACAACTGAAAAGAGACTGGCTCCATCCTCTTGACACCCTCCTTTATATACATATATATATATATATACATATATATATACATATACCCTCCTTTATACACATTGAAGAGGTCTCTCAGTCTTCTCTTTTCTAGGCTAAACAGGCCCAGCTCTCTCAGCCTGTCCTTGTACTACAGGTGCTCCAATCCCCTAATCATCTTCGTAGCCCTCCTCTGGACTCCCTCCAGTAGGCACTTATAACAACACATCGTTGAAAAATGTGCTAAAAGCAAGATCATCAACTTGTTTTGTCCCTCTGAGTGTATCAAACAGTGGAAGGTTGCAGTGGGCAGTTACACAGGTTCAGAATTAATTAGCAAACAGAGCTGTGTAACTGATTACAACAAGCCTTTTTAAACATGTCTACAGGATGCAATCCTGCCTCCTGTGTACATCCATATGCTTAAGTCAGATTGTATGTGCAGATATTGTGCATGTTACCTGTGACTTTCTCATCTGGTTGACTCTCAGGTAGGAAAATGAATGAGTAAACAAAAAGGGCTCAGCTACTTACCTATATACAGAAATCAGTCCCACCTTCCCCAAAGCACCATATGCAACATGGTTTATATAACCTTAATAAAGTATATATGCTTCTTGTACAACTAAAAAAGTGGAAGTATAATTGTACCTTAAAGTCACTCCAACCCTTAAGCATCATCACAGAATACATTTTTCTATTTCCCTTGAGAGACACAGATGATGGAGCTTTATTTTAATATGTAGAAATGGTAAGAATTTGAGTCTTCCGCTGTCATTGCAGAGTACTTTTATCACAAAGGTGCCATGGAAAGCCCATTAATGTCAACTGCTTTGATAGCACAGGGCCTTTCACACTAGAAGTGTTGGTATCCGCCTCTTTGACATCAGTTGCAGTCCTTTAGGGTTATCAAGACACAGAGCCTTTATAAACTTAATACCCAAGCAACCTTTTCAGGCAGCAGCAGCTACAGGTGTATATGTACATATACATAGGATTGTGACTAGTGCTTTTTTGGTGCCTTATGATTTTCAGAAAATGGTCATTGTTCTCCTGAAAAGCTATAAAGTGAAAATAAGAAGAATGAAATGTGGTAAAAAAGATAATACACAGATAATCATGCAAATTCATAGACTTTTTTTTTTTTTTTTTTTTTTCCTTTGGTATTGAATTCACTGAGTTATAAAATATATGTTCCTCTGAAAACAACTTCTGTTGTTGTTGTTGTTGTTGTCTTGTTCCCCATGACAATAGTAGTGGCTTAGCACAGTGCTCTTTCTGTCAGAATGTCAGTATGTTTTGTGTGTTACATGGAGGCTTTGTATTTTTACTGAGAAGATGCTTTTTTGCCATGCCAATGGATTTTATTGCCAAGCAGACAACCTGCAGAGAAGCTTGTGTGCCCAATTAACCCCTTTTAACTCTATGCAATTACTGTTCACATCCATTACACTTTTGATGAAGAACAAGCATTAACAATCACACCATGAGCCAGTACAAAATTAAAACTTTAACAGCAGTAGTGCAACAGCTGTGAGGATATATAAAAATAGTAAGAATACGATATTGAGTCATCAGCACTGAATTTTCCCAAAGTGAATGAGGTTATGCACCCCTAGACTGATTGTTTGGGCAAGTGAAGAGGGGATACTCAATTGAGTTTCAGTCTGTAGCTCAGCACTGACTAGATTGCTTGCTTATAGAAATTCAGATATATTAAAACTAATTGCTGTCATATACTTATTGGACTGTTAGTTAAGTAGTGCATTGTCCTCATCAGAATCCAGAAGAGAAAATGCCCCTTGGACATGGGTTCTTGGTCAATGACTCTGTGTGACAAGTTAAGAATAGGTATATTAGAAGAGCATCCTAACTAATCTATGACTTGTTTATTTTCAGCACTCTTCTCAGTTTCTGAGGAGATTCTAACCAAAATCTGATGTTTATTTGAAAGCCACATAAGCTTATGAAAGCTTGATGAAAGCAAAGGAGTAACAAGGACATAGAAGTTTAGCTATTATTCTACAGTAAAGAATAGTAAATATAAGAGTATAAATATCCAGACATATGACCTGAAAATGGCTTCTACCAAATGCCTTCTACCTGTAGAATCCAGGCTAGCAATTTTAGGGTCTTTAATTTAGGCTTGTTGAACTGAAATCTTGAGTGCTGAATACATGGATAGAAAAGAACAAGACGGAAAGTGTGACCAACAGAAGGAAGTTTCCTCTGTGGACATGTTCAATGTAGTTTGTACTGGCAAGGTAGGTCAAGAAGAGCAGCAACTGACACTTTTACTGTGCTGTAAGGAAATCTACAGGAAATCTTACACACACCCACACACACACACACACAAAAAAAGGTGTACTGCTTATTACAAAACTTTTGAAAGTCTTGAAAAATCCAAGTCAATGGTGAGAATATGTTGCTCCATGAAAGTAGCAGAAGCATTCCTCTTGGAGATATATAAAATCAGCTCATTAGACCAACTTGCCCTGTAGCTACATGATCATAAGTTCTGACAAACAGGGAAACTGAAATGTTATATGCTTAGGAACTTGGAGGACTGTGAGATTTCTTTTAGCAAATCTTTATTAGATATAGTATCAAACTGCAAAAAAAAAAAAAAAATCATCTTAAAAATAAACAATAAATAATCAAGTGAGGAGACTTCACATAGCAGTCTACAAACAATGTTCTGCAAAGCAGAAATTATTCAGCTTATTCAGAAATTATCAACTTTGTTGAAGTAAAACTCCACTTGAATCCAGAGAACTGATATCAGCTAAGCAGAATTATGCATAATATAAAATAATGAAATGAAATAATGAAAAGAAATGGAAATAAAATAAAATAAAATAAAATAATAAAATAAAATAAAATAAAATAAAATAAAATAAAATTGTTTGCATGTTATTTTCAGGTTATTGGAGAAGGAACTCTACATATATGACTGCACAGAAACTGAAAGCTACAACTGATCACACATTCCAGAGGGCATGTTGGCAAACCACAGATTCTGTTCAGCTAAAGCAGTGTCTTTGAGTTAGAAAGACTTTAAGAAAACAAAACATGCAAGAGTAATAAAAGTCTGGAAGATAAAGACATACCTCACTTATCTCACACAAATTTGCAGAAAACAGCAGTAACAAATAAAAGCAAAAGAGAAACAATTTTGGAGGAAAAGATAAAAACACTATGCATTAAAGATTTTAAAAAGAAAGGATAAAGTGAAGGTTGTTGTCTTGTTCCAATTCAGTTTCTGATGCCTTTTGGAAGGTAGATTGCAAATTGGCTTACACTGAAGAAAGAAAATTAAGGGTCTCAGTGAAAGTGCATCCAGGGAGCCAGGAAGAAAATGTCTTATTTCACAGATGTACGAAAGACAGGCAACATTTAAAGCCTGATCTAAATTCTATATTATTGTAGCTTTAGGATAGGTATGCCTTTGGATAACCTTTCTGTGTGCAGACCTAAGTATTTAAGAGCATGGTATGCTTGAAATTTGTTGATAAAACCTAGCTAATTCATCCTATCTCAAGTGGTCCACCCCACTGTGAGCAGTCAAACCAAGACAACAGTTAAAATAAGATTTTTTATTTATTTATTTATTTTTAAAAGTCCAACTATCAGAAGATTAATTATTTTTATTTTTAATTTTTTTAATATAAATTTTATTTTGAAGGCACTGGAGATACTATAGTTTGGATGAAATAAATTTATTACCATATAATTACTATAAAAACAAATAAATTGGGCAAAATCTCACTAGTCAATACATATAAGTAACCATTTTATACTATACTAAACTAAAATTTTAAAGCCTGTTTATACATTCTCAAGTAAGTTTTATTTGATCACCTCTTTCATAATTGTGTCTTAATTAGATTGTAAACACCTCAGGGACCATGCTATTTTTAAATAAGTTTATAGAACCTGGTCCACATACTAAAGAGATCCTTGGCATAATACTGTAATGAGAATATTAGCAAGAGCCATTAACTATTATAGTAAATGGAAGCCTTTCTCCAATTATATTTAAGAATCTCACAAGCCTGAAGAAAATCAGACAGATCAAGGCAGAATTAGTGACTGTCAATATTTTGGCTGAGATAGAGTTAATTTTCTTTGTAGAGGCTCATATGATGGTATGTTTTGGACTTTTGGTGAAAATAATGGTTATAACATACCAATGTTTTTAGCTGTTGCAGAGCAGTGCTTACACAGAGCCAAGGACTTTTTTTGATTCTCAAGCTGCCCTACCCAGCAAGGAAACTGGGGGTGCACCAGGAGCTGGGAGAAGACACAACCAGGACAGCTGATCCAGACTGATCAGAGGGATATCCCATACCATATGGCACCATGTTCAGCAATAAAAGCTGGGGTAAAGGAGGATGTTCAGAGTGATGGCATTTATCTTCCCAAGAAACCATTCCATGTGGTGAGCCCTGCTTTCCTGGGGCTCATGGTTAAACATCTGCCTGCTGATGGGAAGTAACGAATGAATTCCTTAGTTTGCTTTGCCTAATTGTTAAGTCTTTGCTTTACATAATAACAGGTCCTTATCTCAACCCATGATTTCTCACACTTTTAACCTTTTTTCCCCCATACCACTTGGGGAGTGTAAGTGAGCAGCTGTGTAGTGCTGAGCTGCCTGCTGGGGCTGAATCACAACAGTGATGTGGGAATGTAAACAATTCTGCTTCCACTGAAATAAGACTATTTCTCCAGATAGGACTATGCATTCCTTAAAATTTACCAGGATGTAATCATAGTCTAATACCACTCCCTTTTTCCTAGACATCCTCTTTATCTGAATGCTTTGACAAAAAGGTTATTCTGACAAATCAGTATCACAGGAGTATTTCCAATTCCCAGATAATATGGTATTCAGAGAGCTTGTGATGCACAGTGCCAGCTCAAAATTACCTTAACAGCCACAAGAATCAGACTTTCCTAAAGGTAAGATAAAAGTGAGGTGAAGAGGCTCTCCATCTTCCTCAGTGACATGGACAACAAATAGGTTGTGTGGAGTAAAGTGCAAGTCCTTTGATGGCTTCATTATCTTCATTATCTTGTGACTGCCCTACCAACTGCAAGGGTGACGTGCGCCATACGTTATGGTCTCAGCTTCCTTGCAGCTGTGGTTCCATTTCTATACATAATTTGGCACTAGAAAAAAATATATATATAATTAATGAAGTGTTGCTTTCAAAGTTTCAGAAACCAATATTTATTTTATTTTATTTTATTTTATTTTATTATTTTATTTTATTTTATTTATTTTATTTTATTTTATTTTATTTTATTTTATTTTATTTTATTTTATTTTATTTTATTTTATTTTATTTTATTAATCCTGTTTGGCAAAGGTAGCTTTAATTTGACTTTCACAAGAGTGGAAACCTGTCCACCCTCAGAAGTTCGTCAAACTATTAATTTTACAGCAAGGACAACAGAGTACAGTAAAAGCTTTTCACAAAGCCAAACAGCTTAACCTAATTAAATGGCTGTTTTGACAGGTGGTTTAAAGTGGAATGAATGCTATTGAGAATGGCTACAGGGTTGTATATGATGAGTGTCCATGTGTTTATGTGTGCAGGTGAAAATCTGACTGTGCAGGGGGTGACAATAGATCTGTGTCCATAAAACATTTTTTTTTTTTTCCCCCCAAAAAAAGTTGCAGCTGTTCAACTTTCCTAGATTTATTTCAATTAATTGTGTTACATATATTGACTCAGGTGAACAACCACACCTGCACTAAAGTAAAAGAAAGATGTTTATGAAGGTCTCTGATGTCATTCATCAGGGAAAATTAGATGTGCATTTTACAGGGGAAAAAAAAAAAAAAAAAAAAAAAAAAAAAAACTTGTAGGAAATATATAAACATTGTCATAAGTGACCTGATTTCTGGTTCTGCTCAGTATCACAAGAGATCTTTGCCTCAGTAAAACAATGTGTTTGTAATAGGAGGTAATGAGTGTTCAGCTCTCCAAAGGCACACTGAAAGGACTCCAAATCTGTCAAAGAACTTCATCAGTTTGGCAAAACAGAAGAGACAGAAGATTAGCAAACTTCATCCTGTGTGCAGAAGCCTCCCCCTCATTTAACTCTTGTCTGCAGTATGGATTCTCAGGCCCTCCTTTCTGCAAATGCTACCTAGGTATGCAAGTCTGGCTTGTAGAGACATACACAGAAACAATTGCCGAAACAGAGACTTCAGGTCTTTGGTTTAGTTCAGATAATATCTTTGTTATTTTAGCTTAACTTGTACAGGTTTGCATTTTTAAGTATTTCCATACTGTTTTCATTGTCCTTTAATGACAAGGAAGAATTTGGCTCTACTATAATCTCTGTATGTTTTCAAGGAATATTTTCTGTTGTCATAAAGGAGTGACATTCAGTTTTAGTATCAGAACAAACACACAGTAAACAAGGTAAACTGTGGTATGCTTTGGGCTGAGTTCACCTATCCTGCTAAGTAAGCTTCGTTCTAGAAAGGTAGTGCTGTTATACTAATTAACCTTTGAAGAAGATTTTTTATTATTATTTTTATTTTTTTTATTTTTTTTTATGAATCCAATGCATGCAGTCCTGTCGATACAGTACAATATTTCTTTTTTTAAGCTCTATTTTTGAATATCTAGACTAGAAATATATAGAAATATCTAGACTAGAAAATTACTGGTGACAATTAGAGTTGAACAAATAGGCTGTTGAACAAATAGATTGTTCAAATACTCTTGAATAAATAGGTTGATTTGGGTTCACACTTAGTTTTCAGTACTCAGATTCTCACTTTGCTGATATTTCCAGGTTTCCATCTCTCTCTATTAGGTGTGATATCTATTATGTCACTGAAACAGAAGTCTTTTATCACCTCAGCATTGCTCTGATAGGTCTACTTATTATTTCTCTTTCCCTCTGTGAAGGTCATGGGAAAGTTCTGCAATGTGGCCTGGTGGATTTGAAGCAAGGACACATTCTGCAGACCAGACCATCTCTGTGTTTGCAACTATCCTCCTGGGTGACCTTGGGTCGACGTTTAGTGTTCACATTTCAGGTACCTCCTTTCATCCTTTCTCCCAACTTGCTCTTTGTATTTATAAAATATATTCTATAAGGATTCAAAAAACTACCTCAGCATTTATAGCTCAATAGAAACTATTTTGTACCATGATGCCTACAAGAGTCTTTAAATCTCAGGCTGCGACTCTCAGTGAAAACCAACCATCACATGAACAACTGTATCACCATTTCTTCATGCCCTTTAGTCTGGTTGAATCTACTAGTTGTCTACGTGGCTGTGTGTCTTGGTTGTGCTCTGGGATGTGCTTAGCACAATAGTGTGTCAATGAGAAGATTTCTATCTTTTCAAGGGATGGAGACAGCAGTGAATTACCTTATGCATGAACCAATAATGTGAAAAATAGGAATAATACAATATAATTTAGAAAACCATTTTGAAAAAAAAAGTTGGGTAACCCAGGGAAAGTTTGATCAATGGTAAAAATCCTGTTCCCAACCATCAGTCAAAATTGTTATGTACATAGAAACAACTTATGTAATATTTAACATAGACAAATGTTTTGCTGAATTATATTACAGGCTCTGGCTAGGATGGAGTTAAATTTCCCTGCAGTAGCCCATATAGTGCTGTGTTCTGCTCTTGTAGCTAGAATAGCATTGGTATCACACCAGTGTTGTCTGCTGCTGAGTAGCGCTGGCACAGCACCAAGACTCCCTCCAACCCCTGCAAAGCCAGTAGGATAGGAGAGGGGAAAAAGTCGGGAGGGGACATCACCTGGGCATTTGACTTAAACCAACCAAAGGGATATTCCATGCCATATGATGTCACACTCATCAATAAAAGGTGGGAAAGGGAAAGGAGAGAGGGGACTCTCATTATGAAGATATCTGTCCTCCCAAAAAATCACTACATGTAATGAGGCCCCACTTCCCAGGCAGTGGTCAAACTTTGCTTATTGATGGAAAGTAGAGAATAATTTACCTGTTCGTTTGTTTCTCTTCCACGCGTCCTTTGCTAGTTTTTTTTTTTTTTTTTTTTTTTTTTTTTTTTCCCCTTTAATTAAATTATCCTTATCTCAACCTATGAATCTTTTTTTTCGTTCCAGAATACCTTCTTCTCCCCCCTCTTCTTCTGAAGAGGGGGAATAAGAGAGGAGTTTTGGTGGTTTGGTGGAATTTAGCTTTTTTTTTTTTTTTTTTTTTTTCTTTAAAGAATTATCAGGACAATCTTCTTCTAGCACAGGACCAGTTTACTTTAAAACTTTCACTAAGTTTCAGAAACTTTGCAAAACATGTTAAAGCAATATGGGAAACTGTGGTCCTCATCCATTCAATCCTAGGTCAAAAGTTCTGTCAGCTAAAGGAAAAATTGCATTGGTGGATATGGCTTCTGAACTTTTGGCCATTCAAAACATCTGAGATCTATTCAATCATATGCATGTTTATGTGATCTTAAATGACTTCTACTGTATAGTGGTTTTGAATCAACTTGGTAATTAAAATGGAATAAAGTTCAAGCAGACTACACTATAAGAGTAATGGGTGACTGGGGGTAAGAAAAAGTTAAGGCATGAAGAGTGAATTAAAAGAAGAGAGAGGGCAGAGACAGGATTTTGTTCTCTTTCCAACAGGGGTCCAAGGTTACCAACAGGATCCACTATTTCACTGCTTTGGGGAATTGACTGGAATAATCTCCAAGTATGAAAACACTGCCAAGGAGAGCTGAAGACTTTTAGTTCTTATAGGTTGAAGATAATAACAGGGAAATTTCAAAATGTCACAGACTTGGAACAGAAGACTTGTGACATTTAGTCACAAATTAAGTCAGAAAAATATAAATATGTTTCTTAAGGAGGCAAGCCATCTTCTGTTTTCTGTGGCTTCATGTTCCAATGGGAATGAAATCAAGTGTGTTTTACTGCAGGAGAAGCTGTAATCCATTGGAATCTTGGCATAAAAATAAGGAAAATGAAATTTTAAATTGTGCAAGGCCAAGGCCTTGAAATGCAGGTAAGAGAAGGCCTAGAGAAAGGACTTTCAAAGCAGACAGTATAGGTCCTTGAATTCAGGCTATGTGCAACTTGCCCAGAAACTGAACTGTAGTCAAACAGAAATCTCATCATTTGTCTGCAGTTACCTGTAAGGGACAGAGGCAAGGGACTACAGTGCAATTCACTGGACCTTTCTGTCCAACAAGCATGTTTTATCAGAGCAAATCCAAACAAACAAACAAACAAAAAAAACACTTATACATTTGCCTCCATAATGCATTTTCTTCAAAATAAATGAACTATAAATAATACTTAACATAACTTATTCCATGTTTTTCATTTTTCATTGTGAAACATCTATAGGTGCTTTACAGTTAGTACTGGTCACAAGCTTGGTTTTCTGCCAGCCATGTTTCAGTTGATCCCTTTTCTTCCCCTTCCAAAACCATTCTCTCTGATATTTAGCATGCCCTATCACAGCTTCTCAGAATACAGAAAGAAAAATCAAGTGAGGTATTTTTAATTGATTGCATTTCATAAAATGTACCTATCTTTTATTATGTTTAAAAGAGGATAAACTTAAATTCCTTCTCTATTTTAACTCCAAATTTTTTTTGGCTTTTAAACTCTAGATTTGTGCTGTTGGCATTGATTAATAATTTTTTTGGAAAGGATAGTGTAGGAGTTACAAAGATATAAAGAAATATTTTTTTATCATATATACATTGCAACAGCTGAAAGAAAAAAAAATAAATAAAAATACCTTCAACATAATGGACCTGATTTTCATTTACACAGTTCTGGCAGCATAAAAAGCCTTAGAGTGGTCATAAATTATATTTAAATACACTTTATTCTTTTTGGTGCCAGAAAGTGTAAAGGGGCCTTTATGTAAATAAGAATCAGGGCCAATGTATTTTGGGACTATATTTCTTTGGAAATCTTTACTATGCCTTAAGTCCTTATGTTTTGACTTCTTGGACTAATTGTAGTTTAAGTGTACAAGATTCTAACCCCGAATCAACAATAAATGAAATCAGCTCTTTACATCCAGCAACTTATTTCCATTAATGTGTGATAGAACGGGTTGAAGATTGTGTGGTTAGAACTAAGGTTTTCAAGACACTGTGAAAATAAGAAGATTAATTTTACCAAATATTTTGGTAGGGAATAATTAGCAATTCTGAGTTCTTTCTTAATAGACAAGTTGGGTACTAATTATGTTTCTGCCACTTCTTGAGCTATTATCATATTAATATCCTGTAGTGACACTGTCCTGATGACAAGGGGGAAAAAGAGAAATGGAAAGAACTGAAAAGTTTTCCTAAACTCATAATTATTTCTGGGAATAAAAGAAGCATCATAGTAACCCTGGAAAAATGGGTTATTTTGATGAAACTTTGAAGGATACTTGATGAACAACTACAGTGACTAAAATTTATGAAGCTTCTTTTTTCTAACACCTCATAATTCAAACAGTGAGGTAACCACATAAAGTTCTGAAGGTTTTTCCTCTGTCACAAAGGACAAGGAATCTGCTGTATCTTTCAGATTAAATGGATTATACTTGCATTTTAGAATAGTGGTTTTAAGAACATCTGAAAGTGTCACTAATGATTTTCTTTATGGGATTAATAATATACATGTTTATTTTTATTAACGGTGACCTTTCAAGTGTACAATTAATTATATTTTCATAAAATCTTCTCTCCAGTTATGTCTTGGTAATAAAATGAGCATGTTTCCTCCACAATAGCAAAACTAAACTACCCAGTCAGAGTTTTAATATCACAATGATTAAATGAATCATGTTTAATAGCTAGTGTAAGAACATACTAACTTTTGTAAGGAATAATTTTGTCAAGATTTGAAATAATTATGAAATAATTATAAAATGAAAGATAAAAATACTCATATGTAAGAAAGAAAGACAGAAAGAAAGAAAGGTGTAAGGGAAGGAAGAGAGGGAGAAAAAGAAGGAAGGCAGGCAGGCAGACAGGCCTGCGTGGCCTGGTGCTGATCTAAATTCTGTATGTTTGGCTTTAGGGTTAGAGTTATGGTTACAGTTGAGAGAACAGAAACCCTAGAACTTCTGCTGTGTTGGAGCTGGAAAGGGAATGCCAAAGGAATGGGTCAGCTGCAAAATAAATGTCATTTGGGGGTTTCTTTTTGCCACATTACAGATGGCATTCTCTTGGCTTTCTCTCTCTCAACCCAAATCCTAATCCAAAACCTAATCCTGATGGGAGGTTTAACCTCAGGACTTGTTTCCCTCACCTCCCTCACCACAAATTCAAATTTGCCCACAGAAAATGTTAGATTCGGAATAGGAGAGGGAAAGATCTGAGGGAGAGTGAGGCTGGGAAAAGGCTGTCCACATTAAATGAGAGCTGCTATGGGAATTCCATCCCAAACAGTACTTGCAGCAGGAGCTGCCACCTGTGTTTCCCATGACAGAAATTTCTGCAAGAATTCTCAAATATTTTCCTCCTATAAAAAGTATTTCAAAGGTTAGACTTATCTCTTCGGAGCTCTTAAGCCACGCAATTGCAGAAAAGGTTTGATTCATGTGCTGAAAGTGAGAGTATAAACTGCATGTTAACTCTGTAGCCTCTCAGCAGGTCTTATTAGCATAGGCTTAGCAACAAACATATGGCTTCTGGATTGATGCTGGTTTATGCCAATTGGCTTAAATCCCACAAAGTGAACATATGATGGTATTTCCTGATCCATTCACAACCTTTCACATTGCCTTATAAAGCTGAGGTCAGCTTCAGCATTTCATAAAAATATGAAGAATAATCTCATTTTATTGCACAATTAATGCATTATAGCTTTGGTAATAGAGTGTTTTACCTAGGGGAGGTCTGCTATAATGGAAGTACTTTCCACCCTGATTGATATTCTTCAAGAATCTGATGGACATGAAGAATGGAATAAAATAGTATAAAAAGCTGAATGTATACAGAGTACAGAAATATATAGAATGCCCTTCAGACAGCTGTAAAACAGTGATGAGCACTTTCTACAATTCCAGGCTGATAGTAAATACATTTATCTGTAGTGGCTAAAACTTGTACCACACTCAGCTCTCTCGTGGAGATAAACACAGTCACAATTCACTGCTGGAGAAGAAAAGGAAAAAGAAAAGGAAAAGTAAAGGAAAAAAAAAAAAAGGAAAAAGAGAAAAAGAGGAAAGGAAAGGAAAGAGAAGAGAAGAGAAAAGAGAAGAGAAAGAAAATAAAAGAAAAGAAATATAGTCTGTTGTTCTGAAATGCATATTATTTGAAGAAGCACAGGGCTTCACTAAGGTTATCCTTCTACTGTTTTTTTTTTTGTTTTTTTTTTTAAAATCTGAAATCTTGTGTCTGAGATCTATTCTGGTGCGGAATAGTAGAGGAGCTTTAAAAGAGAAATTGAGCTAACCTGTTTAAGGACAATTTTGTTATTGTGGTTATTTTTTAAGCTCATGATAGTACATAGCAAGTAATTATTATACATATCAATATTAATTCCTTTTGATTCCTCAAGTCTCAGTTTCGTGGGTAACTATACATATTTGACAATAAACAGGCACATACAATGAATGCAATGTACATGAAAGTACAGCTCAAATGAACATATGCACATGGGATAGTATGTCCAAGATCAAAATTCAGAAATAATACTCTCTAAAATAGTTATCAAACTTTAAAAAAGAAGTATGCACACATATATTTAAATTATCTAATTTAAATACATATACTTAATATCTATACCTAATCCTAATCTATATATTTAAATACCTATACCTATACCTAATCTATAACCTGCTATAGATTACCTAGCCAGACAAGAGACAGAGCTGTCATATTTTTGTTATTTTTGCCCTGTACGAAGAGGACTGGCTGATATTTTTGGTTCCTTTCTAATCACACAAATTTTATTCCTCCTTCCATTCTCCCATATTTTTATTTCTTTCCCTCAAACTTTATGAATAGCACAAATAACTGATCTCTGTCTGATGATATCCTTGGATCACCCATCACGTTTTCACATTATTTTCATAAACAAAGAAGATGCCAAAGGTAACTAGTTTTTACATGTAGACTTTAAGTGAATATGTGTATGGTACTTCACATCAAAGTGATAAATTATTTTAATCAAGCTACATTATAGTATCTGTAGGGCACCAAGTATTGGGGTACACTGGCCACTACAATGACCTGTAGATATTTGTTTTGCCATGATAACTTTTTAATATGTTATTTGAAAATACATAATTTCTGCAAAATCTTTTTATTCAGTGTTGGTGGATGCTGAAATAATTGCTGTCGGATAGGCCAAGAAAAGACTAAATTGCCTATGGATGTAGCAGAGGAACATTAGATTCTCTGAATAGTCTCAGCCTCAGGAATATGTATATCCTGGAAAAGATGCATTATTACATTTCTTCACTGTTTCATCTCTGAACAGAAACTACAGGCAGTGGTGTGGACTTATGTTTCTTTCTGCTCACACTTAAGAGATATAAAAAGATACATAAGTAACACTCAGAAAAATTCTGTGAGTGAAGCAAGCATTATTAAACCTTTTTCAAACTGAGGCATGCAATGTTTAAATATATAGTCAAAGGTTAAATTCATTGACAAACCTTTGAGTATAATCCAGTGCCCTGGATGCGAGCCCTTTGTTTCAACTGTAGAAAACATTTCTGCAATAATTTATATCCAGTCCACATTGAAGGAAAAGAAGACAAAAATATTTTCACTGAAAACAGGCCAAGAGGTGACTGTATGTCTATTTCAGGAGACTCGTTTTTGTCATATCTGTCCAGAACAGGTCCAAGAGAATAGGAAGACTCAGCATGTACTTGAAGTGATAAAAGAAGGAATGCAATTAACTTGTCAGAGATCAGAGAAATTCAAGGTTATTTCCCTTTGCTAATAGAAAGGAAAAGGAAAAGAAAGAACGCTCTTTTCATCTCTTCAGTTCTTAAGCAAATACTTCATTCTGAGGAGCAAATGATATCCATTTTGTATTAAAAATGTAACCACTAGAGGGTATCTCTTTTCAAAGTCACTACACATGATTTCCAGGACTTGGAGCAATGTTAAATGATAACAGACAAATCTGGCATTCATATACATTAGGTTAGATGAAGAGGGTGAATAATAAATTGCCATTCCCTTGAATGGTTATCCTCTGCTTATACTCTTCTGTAGATTCTTGTCTGTCTAAGAAATAAAAAATTGTTATAGTGTCTTTACGTGACCGCCCACCCCAGTAAAACCACCACAATTGTTCCTGTTAGAAGAAAAATAAATTATTTCACTATAAAAATGCACTATAATGTATTGATATATATTGATTCTTGTATACTGTATTATATGACATCACAGTGAAGAACTGATAACATTTACAACATTTCTAAGTTAACACTTTATAACCCACAGCTATAACCAGTCAAGGCATATTACTACTGCCTTGAAGTTTAATCCATTGAAATGGGCAGAGTTATCACCAAGGCTAAATAAATACACAAGTAGAATTAATTTCTCAGATGCTTTCTGCTTCTTGCATACACTTTTGAATTCTGATTTTGAAACTTTGTTTGCTTTCACATACAGCAAACAAGGTAGAGGCTGTATATGATGGAAAAAATACTATCTTCATGGTGATTTTAAACCAGTTTCCTCAGCTAAGAAAAATAAATTATAAGGTTATTTTGCTAGTCTTCACAATGGTAATGTAGAGTGACAGCTAATATACCTTCACTCCTTTGAAGATATTGGCTACAGTGATACATATGGTCAAAGTTCATCTGTGTCTAGAAAACACATGTTTCTCTGACCAACAGTACCCAAGGGAGTGATGTGACAGTCTACATTTTCTGACCACATTTCGCTTCCCAGACCAAATAACACAAAATATATTTATATATGAGCAAACTGGCCACAGCTTGTAATGCAAGTGTAGCTCAATGCAAACAGAAATTCTTAAAAGACCAGGTGTTAAAATGAGAAATGTCACCTGAACTGTGATACAATTTGATAAATACTTTGTCAAAATGTTATACAAGATTCTATAATAGCTATTTTTCTCATTTTGAGGAAAGAAGAAACGGGTAAATTGTGATAATTTACAGTGAGTTTCTCTCTACCAAATACACTAACTTGGAGAATCTGTCCTGAAAATTTTGGCCAAATATTATTCAGAAGAGTCTGGATCTGTAAACAGATTTCTCGATCTAATTTTCCTCAGATCAACCTTGTTTAGCTTCTGTACTCTAGAGAAGATTTAGCAGAACGCGGCTCCCAAGTCCTTTGTCCCTGAGATCATGGTGTATTTTGATTCCAGCTTCAGGAAAGCCACTGTCATTCCTTATAACTACTTAGTGACATTTATGTCAAGAACTTGCTGTGCTTTTTTGCAGTGTAACATCACATCAAATATTTGATTTAGGCTGAACTAGTTAAACCCAAGCTGTTTCATGACCCATACTAGTCCAAGGATTTTGTACTATTACATAAAGCTCTTTTGCTATGGCTTAAGGAACAGCACCTGGAATAATGTATTGACAGATCAACTCAAAGTTCACAGTAAGCAGTGACTAAAATTTAGCAGAATTTCAAGTGTTTTAATTTCTTTTAACCTAAAAGCAACTGCTTCTACTTCCTAAGATACTACATTATAATTAGCTATAACTGATTTTTAAAAAGAAATATTTTGCAAGTAATCATGCATATGAAGTGAACTATGTCAGGATCTGGATCCAGTCTTATCAAATTCCTTTATTTGATTAATAATAATAATAATAATTGGGAGCATGTGCAGTCTGACATGGGTTCCATATTTACTAGGTCTCAATGCTTGCTTTTGGGTGACTGATATAAATACTAGTTTTAGACATGGTGAGTGTTAAGAAAAGAGTTGGTGTGGTGATTTTACTCAGGTGGGCAGCCAAGTTCCACCACGGCCACTCTCTCATTCCCCCTTCCTCTTTGAGGGGGAGAAAACAAAACACAAAGGGCTCAAGGGTTGAGATAAGGACAGGGAGTTTACTCAGCAGTTATTGTGGCAGGCAAAACAGACTGAGGAGGGAGATAGAAGTAAGATATATTGCCTATAACTAATGAGCTAGAGAAGTGAGAAACAAAGGAAAGAAACCAAAAACACCTTCCCCCCATCCACCCTCTTCCACCTCCTTCCCCCGAGCAGTGCAGGGGAACTGGGGAATGAGGGCTGCAGTCAGTCTATGGAACTTTGTCTCTGCCGCTCCTTCTTGGTTACTCTCTTCCCCTGCGCAGTAGTGTCCCTCCCACGGGATGCCATCCTTCCTGAAGTGATCCTGCGTGGGTTTCCCACAGCCAGCAGCTCTTCAAGAACTGCTCCAACATGGGTCCGTACCACAGGGTCCACCCTCAGGAGCAAACTGCTCCAACCTAAGTCCCCCATGGGCAGCAGCTCCTGCCAAGTCACCTGCTCCTGCGTGGGCTCCTCTCCAAGTCTGGCCTGGAGTTTGCTCTGGCGGGAGTCCTCCACAGGCCACATCCACCTGCTCCACTGTGGTCTCCTCCACGGGCTGCAGTGTGGAACCCTGCTCCACTGTGGTACTCCATGGGCTGCAGGGGGACAGCCTGCTTCACCATGGTCCTCACCACAGGCTGCAGGGGACTTCTGCTCCAGGGTCTGGAGCACCTTCCCCCCCTCCTTCTGCACTGACCTTGGCACCTGCAAGGCTATTCCTCACTCCTCTCACTCTCCCAGCTGCTGTGTGTGGCAGCACATTTTTTTTTCCCTTTCCTATGCTCTCACAGAGGTGCAAACAACATCGCTTATTGGCTCAACTCTGGTCAGCAGTGGGGACCTTACCTAACATGGGGCAGCTTCTAGATCCTTCTCACACAAGCCACCCCTAAGGCCCCCTGCTACCAAAACCTTGCCACATAAATCACTACAGTTGGACATTTAGGAAAATGTAGTAGCAGTTGCCATTAGATGGACTGAAGTCCAAAAGTACTCATAGTCACCTTGATAGAGGATCTTTAGCCTTAGACTGAACATGAGACACAAAACCATGACCAAATATAGAATGAGTGATAGTGCATAAAGCTAAGCAGAAACATGAAAAAATCAGCTAAGAGTCAGGTTTATTTAGTATACTAATTAAGTATTTGAATAAATAAATGAATAAAAGATAAATTATATAGTACAAGATTATATGGTTCAAGATAAATCTTATGGTGTTGTACATACATATCAAGATAAAATCTAGGAGACAGAAGAACCTCTGGCTTAAAGTTAGTTAATGGAGTAGAGAGAATTGAAAATTAGGGTTAAGACACAATTATCCAAGGGAAAAAAAAAAAAAAAAAAAAAAAAAAAAAGTTTTCTCACTGAGAAGATTATTGCAAACTTCGGCTCCATTACTATTTTAGAAAATCTAGAAAGTTCATATTGATGCATACATCATGAGACCTGAGCACTTTTGAAAATTGACCTCAATGTGACTATTTAACCGAATTAAGATACTTAACTCACCATAGAAAAATGCAGTGTAATACACTTACAGAGAAACAAGATGAAATTTAAATATGAAATATAAAAGTGAACCAAACCTAAGCAGGTCTAGGTAATGGGGACAAGAATAAAAGTTAATATTTATAATGGAGGCTCAGATAATAGGGAAAAACACAGTATGTTGTTTTCCTCTTACTGTAAAAATTACACTATTTTTTTAAATCCATCTCACCTGGAAAAGCAGTTAGTGTATGGAAGAACAGTTATAATAACTGAAAAACAGTTATAAAGACTGAAAGAAGCCCTAAAGCCATGACACATACCCCTCATTCTTTGATGAATCCAGAGCTGTGCTGTTAACATGACAGAGAGAAGTTCACAGTTCTAAACTGGTAAACATTAAGGGCTGATGAACTAGGCAGATGCGTGTGTGTGAGAAAGAGGGAGAGAGACGATTCACTAGAAAATCAGGATAATTTATTAGAAGATGTATGGAAAATTACTTTGGATGCATGTAGCTTTGTCAAATACTGATTAGAGAACACAAAATAAGGGGGTCACTGGTTTCTCACATCATAACTTCTTCATGGCTGGCTTTCAGCAATACAAATAAAGAACAAGTAATCAATGACATGTAGATGAAGGAAAATTATGTAGAAGAAGTATATTTACCTTTCAAATTGATGTCATTGACTCAACAAAACTTAACCTTAATCCCTCATTTTTAATGTTGTCTATCTGCATTCTGTTTGCTTAGTGCTTCATTACAGTTTCTCATTTCTTTTCAAATCAGTCAGTGAGGTCATTGGTGAATTGTGAATTGGTGAAAGGTCATTGGTGAATTGGTGAAAGGCTTATCTGCCTTTCTCTTTTCCTTTTTCATCCTTACTAAGAAGGGCTCTAGTCTTACCTTTGTCTTTCTGGGCATAAAAAATAAATAAAATAGAATAAAAAATAAGAAAGAGTTTATTTTTGTTCAAAAGAACATTAGGTACCTTGGTAAGACCCAATAGAGGGAGTGAGATGAAACTGAATGAAGGAAAATTTAGTTTGACTATCAGGATACATTTTGTATAATTGAAATTTATGTCTGCAGAAAAATTTCCCAAGGGAAATTTCCCAATAGAAATAATGCAAAACTCATTTGAGTTATTTGTGTCTGAACTAAACCAGATGACCTAATATCTATTCACCTCAAATTTATATGACTTCTTGAAGCTGTATTACATGGCCTTTCAAAATAAATATATCAATAGTATCTTTATTCAACATCTTTCTTCTCAAAATGCTTACCCAACTGATAAACAGGAATTACCTCATCTATACTGAAGTACAACAGCTGTACAGCTGTAAACATCTCTACAGAAATGTTGGTTAAGACTTTAAAAGTAATCTCTTTTTGATAGAGACAAAAGAATGTGATTATGAATCACTCTGAAATATAGGCAAGATACAACCATTATTACTGTTAATATTAGCAGATTTTCTTTCAAGAAATGTTGCCAACTTTTGAAAAAATAATGCAGAGGGTCGAGGTTTTCTTGCTTTATAACTTCAGCATAATAAGAGAGTACCATCCTGAAAGGCTTTGTTTGGTACTGATTCTAAACTTCAACATACATTTAGTCAAATTATGTGAATAATTTATTCACATAATAATAATTTATATAATTATGTGAATTTAGTCAAATTATGTGAAGCTTTTCTTGTTGAACATAGATGCCTTGGCCTTTTTCACTAATTTATTAATTATTTTGATTATAAGTATTTTGATTAATTAAAGCAGTCTGAGAGAAAGAAAAAATAAGTAAGACTACATAACATTTATTATTATTATTAAGACTAAGATAAGTTAAACCTATTGAGTGCAACTTTATTTAAGTGTAAAAAAGTTCCATTTTTTTTATATAGGTGGAGTGGATGATATGAGTGGAAAAGCCAAATATTTGTATCATGTACTACCATATTTCAGGAAAAAACAGCCAATCAACCAAACCACCCCAAAAAACAGGAATATACAAAGGTATTAATAACATTTTTCCAATAGCTTTAGTTACTTGAAAAAGTAGGACATAAAGTGTTACTGAATGTCTTATCAGTTTTTCTGTCAGGAGTATGTATTCATGTGTCATGATGCTGAACTGCAGAACAGACCTAAAAATGCTTTTCTATCAGACTGCAGCAGAAGCAGATTCTTTGCAGACATCTCGTAAGACACTCCCAAAGAGGAGGCAGCCTGGGGTACTTCCATGTAAGAAGTACCTGCATGTAAGAAGTACACTGCAGGAGATTGACCAAACCGCGTGTTGATTTAGTTTTATGCTTTGTGCGCTTTATCGTTTACTTGTACAGTACTCACTTTTTGTGGTTTTGGCCTTTGCAGAGAGGCATCCTTTGCAGACCAAAATCAGTTCAGAGAAAAAAAAAAATAAAGATTATCCTATGCATTCTTTAGGGACAGTAAACGTGACACTCCAGTCTGATGGAATAATTCTCTTGTTCTGTTTTAACTTCTATCATTTTGTTTGTTTTTTTTTACTCAATTTCTCCTTCTTTGCTCTGTAACTTCCAAATCAGTAAAAAGTTTCAGAAGACAGTTTTAGTTGATACTTTGTATTTAACATTTTTAAAATGAAATTAATCAGATACATATGCCCATTAAAACTTTATAATTAGATTTTGTCTAATTCTGTCTGCAGTATTCTGTTGAAATTTCACCCTGTTTATGTTCAAACTCAATTATTTTATTGATATTTTCAGAGACTTTCATATTTCCTGTGTGAAGGGCATTGACAGGAATATTAGTTATGATTGCAATTTTCTCTGTCCAGGATACAATTGGTTTTGTGACCCATATTCCACAGGCATAAACAGAAGGTGCAGCAGTTTGTCCTTCCGCTGATTTATTTCTGCCTCTCATATGATAAGATAAAATATCTCACATGGGATTAATTATAGAGGTTTAATGGGATTAATTATATGAGGTTATATTACACAGGTATCTTGGATAGAATGTGCAATATATTTTTACATCAGATCTGTTTCCATCCATATGGGATGTATCACTTGCATCAGTCTTTTTCCTTCACAAAAGAATTCTGATTCTTCTTGTGGTACTTTTGTGGCCCCTTCTACCATATTCAAATTACACTTCATTCTATTTTGTTCTGTTAATTCTCATATTGCTGTTCAGCATGAGGAAATCTAAGATCTTAGAGTTTGTATCTATATTCATGTCCATATCATGAAATTAACTTTCACATTCTGAAAAATATTACTAAAAAGGGTATTATTAGTAAGAACATTGTCCTGCCAGCTATGTCAATAAGCATCTATTAGACAGTTGTCTATGCTGCAAGTAATGTAGCAAAAAGCGTATAATTCATCCATAGTGTTTGGTTATGTACATTTTGCAGCTCTTTTCTAATTGTTGTTTTAAATGTTTTTGTTTGTTTGTTTGTTTGTTTGTTTGTTTTTTCACTTTTTCATTATAGTCTTGTCAGTGAGGGATATGTGATCATTCCCTGAGTGTCTGACCTAGAATATCACTAGGTGATTCAACAATATTTATTCCTAAAGGATTTTTAAAGCAACTTTAAATAGAGAAACATTTTATAAAAATTCATTTTTCAAGTAGAAGAGAAAATTATTAAAATCACCTGAGGTACTCATAATGGTTTAATTATCTATTTGGTCACCACTGCAAATACACTGCTACTGAGCATCAAGCAAACGGGTTGGATATAGATTTTATTGGATAAATATACTTTGCAAATGAAATCAGAGGAAATCCTGGAGTAACTGAATAGTCATCAGAATATTATACTTCTTTGTTCTCAGATATACAAAAACTACTTATGAGTGGGTATGAGTGAGATTTAGATATGTGAACACCCCTGTACTTGATCTGCTCCTGTAGAATGCATTGGGTATTTTAATACCGATTGCAGGGCAATTAGAGATCTACACTTCATACACTTCATCCTTTTTTTTTTTTTCTTTTTTTTTTTTTGTTATGTGTGTCAAATCTCATCTTATATGGAGTGCTGCTTTAATATTCTGTCACTTGATGCAATATCTGTTCAGCAAGAGTTCAGCAAAACTTCTTTGAAGTTATATGTAGATTTTAGCTGTCCTAGTATCTCATAGCTCATAAAATTGATCTCATGCAGGGCATTTGATTTTAGAAACAATACAGTTATCTTCATCTGGCATTGCACTTCTGATAGTGAGCTTCACAACATGTGAAGACAATAGCAATCCTGATTTTGAACTTGTGCACAGAAGTTTTAACAATGCTATCTCTTTGGTCCTGCTGCCTTGGATTAGTTGTGTTTAATGGATTCTGACGATGTGAACAAATCCAAAGATACATGAGTTATTTATATATGGACACTGTAAACCTGTCCTTCACCTGATCTTCCCCAAAACAGCATGCATGCATAATTTCTGCCATTCATAGATCTCAAGATGTTTAAAATATATTTTGAACTAAATTTGTGGGTGGTACAGTCAAGAGCTTCATGTCCAGAGCAACTCCAGGATACAAACATACATACATATATATTTGTAATTTATATATAAATAATAAAAATATGAAAAGAGATACCTTAAAACCAGGAGGAGTGTAAAAGATGTATTTTAATTGTTCAGTATGTTATAGCTGATATTTCTGTATATTTTGATTATAAATAAAACTATAAATTGGCCCCAAATCAAATCCATGGACATTAAATCCATGGTTATTAGATACATTCAGAATTTGGAATATGAGTATTATAAACATATTTCCTTTCAGAATTAACTAAGAGAAACCAAAGCTCTAGACTAATAAGTTTCTTACTGGTCAGTGTTTAGCAAATAAACCCCATTTTCATAACAAAAAAAAAAAAAAATGATTCCTGGTAAAGATGAGTAGAAAGAAACTGAGAACAGATTAAGCAAACTGTTGAAGTCACACTTTGAATAAATAAGAAACACAATTCAAAGATTCACAAGACCATTCCTCTGTTCTAATCAAGAGACAGATGAAGGCTGTCTCCGTGACTCAGTTATTATTACTATACATTCTGAAGGTTCTGAAAGGTTGTTTTATGTACATCTTTCAGATTCAACATACATTTCATGTTCGATATGAATACATTAACATTCACTTGTTTGAGTAAGGCAACTCATTTACACACAGCCAGGAGGTTTAAAAGTGGTTGAGCAATTCACGTGTCATTTTGTAGTGCATCATGCTACAAAATGCAACCAACTGGAAAACCCAGAGAGCAGCAGTGAAGAGATAAAGGCCTCACCAGGTATTCTACCAGGCTGCCAGCTCAGGTGCAACCACAGCATGGAGCAGCTAAAACAAGTTTAATCATTAGAATGCATGGAGGGTATACAGAAAGTGGAGAAGTGAAATGTGAGTTCTCTTGAGTATAAGTGAAATGTGAGTTCTCTTGAGTATATTTTTTCGCTGTGGCAACCATGCAGGGCCAGGAAAAAGAAAGAAAGAAAGAAAGAAAGAAAGAAAGAAAGAAAGAAAGAAA
>NC_048897.1:35622298-35625739 GCF_011077185.1 Oxyura jamaicensis
AGAAAGAAAGAAAGAAAGAAAGAAAGAAAGAAAGAAAGAAAGAAAGATTTATCACTGGAAAAGTAATTCCTTAAACTTAACTGTCAATAACAGTGAATGAAGCATTAAGTATACTTCAACTCTCAGAAACAGCTATCTTTTTTCAGCTCCGTTTACACAGTACCAAAAGTGACATTATATATGAGGGAGGACTGGTAGCTGGAAGAATATCAGAAAACCTTGATGTCAGGGAAGCAAAATCCGTCCTTGTGTTTCCCCAGTGCACATGTGGACTCCACATTTTTGTAAAACGCCTGATAGTGCAAATTCCTACAAGTCAGTCTTGCAGATGGGAGATATGGAATAGAAAATAACCAGACAGGAACAGAAAAAAACAGCTTTCATTTCCCTAATAGTTTAACATTTTATGAAAGAAGATTAGTGGGTTGTTCAGAAGAATCCATGTGTATCAGTCTTCTTTTCTTTCTTTCTTTTTCTTTCTCTTTCTTTCTCTTTCTTTCTTTCTTTCTTTCTTTCTTTCTTTCTTTCTTTCTTTCTTTCTTTCTTTCTTTCTTTCTTTCTATTTCTCTATTTCTCTATTTCCCTCGTTCTCTGTCTCTGCTTTCTCATTCTCTGCTTTTCAGATACAATAATATCTTGTACAGTTTCCTATTCTCTATATTAGAATGTCAGAAGATATATTGTTTCTAGATCAGTAATTCTTTGATTTCTTTTGTTCTTCCTGAAATTGGAAGAAATAAATAACTTTTCTTTCTACATATGATAATCCTCCAAGAACAGTATTACAAATACTTTGCTTCATAAACTCATAATGTGCTTAAGATTAGATGTAATATAGTAAAAATATTATATTTTAGCATTAGTATAAAAGAAATATTAGAATGGAAGGATTCCATTACGTCAAATATGTTACTTCTCTTAAATGAGGTAGGATCAATTATTTCTACATTACTTTTTTGCCACATTTTATTAGTTTATTAGTCTATGGTATATATGCTACATATGTTTGCTATACTATATATATTTAATATATACTATATATATTTTCCTGAAAGATGGTGTTTTCTAAACTGTTCTTTTTTTGAATATTTCTATATTTTAGCCTCAAGAGAAAAGCTGGAACAAATACTGTACCTGCTGTCTCACTTGGGCTGAAAAGAGAAAGTTGTGATAGACTGGCTTACTGCAATTTCACCCCTTTAGTAGAGCGAAATTTGTGTTTGATTTATTTAATTTTACAAAAGCACCCTTCCATTGACATATTTTTCATTTTTTGGTGTATCTTCTCTAACTACCATTTATTTTTTGCTAATGCCTAGCCATATTTCTCCATCAAGATATTCCATTATTAAGATATTCTTTCTTATAAGGATGTTTAATTGTTTTTTACTCAGTGTAATTCCCTTCTAATCATTCCCATTGAATTTCCTCTTCTGTGTTTTAGACTTATTTATCATTTTATTGCTTTTTGGTGATTCAGTGTCTGAATCTCACAATGCAAATTTTAGGTGCAACTTATTCTGTTAATTAAAATATTGAATAATATCAAATACAGAGAAGGCCTTTGCAACACACCAATAAAAACAGCCATTTTTATGGTCCCATAAGACCTCAAGAATAAATTTAAGCATAGCCTTTGCTTAATGTATCTAGCCTGTTTATGTTTTATTTACACTTCTATTTATCTACTGCTTCTATAACTTTCTGGATAGGATGTCATGGTTTTGCTGGGAGAGAGTTAATTGTCTTTGTAGAGGCTCATATGATGCTGTGTTTTGGACTTTTGGTGTAAATAGCAGTTATAATATACCAATGTTTTTAGCAGTTGCAGAGCAGTACTTACACAGAGCCAAGGACTTTTCTGGTTCTCATGCTGCCCTACCAGCAAGGAGGTTGGTGGTGCACCAGGAGCTGGGACACAGCCAGGACAGCTGATCCAGACTGATCAGAGGGATATCCCATACCATATGGCACCATGTTCAGCAATAAAAACTGGGGTAAAGGAGAAAGGAGGGGATGTTCAGAGTGATGGTATTTATCTTCCCAAGAAATCATTCCATGTGGTGAACTCTGCTTTCCCGGGGTTCATGGTTAAATAGCTGTCTGAACGTTCACAGGAATTCAAATGAATTTGAAGGAATTTGCAGGGAATGTGAATGAATTCCTTGGTTTGCTTTATCTGCTCGTTAAGTTTTTTTTTTTTTTTTTTTTTTTTTTCTATTTGAAACTTCTTCTCTCTTGTATTACTGTGCTCTTAATGTGTGTAATACTGGTCTGTATCCTTTTGCATTTTTTCAAACATATATTTGTACTTTTCTATTTTCCATACAGTTTTTGCTTGTTTGTTTGTTTTTCCATTATTTAATTAATTTACTGGTGTTTAGGGATTGCTTAATGTGCCATTTGTATCTAATTTTCATCTTCCATTTTCATCTAACCTTCACCATGATACATAAAGGATAGGACAAGACAGGAGAGTAGAGGAGATTAAAATGAAAAATTGAATAATCTTATCCTAAGAATAATTCAGATATCTGTATTTTCATTGCTCATTTTGGATCTTTTAACATTTTATTATTATTATTATTATTATTATTATTATTATTATTATGTAAATAAAAATTTTGTTACACATAGGTATTTCTAATAAAATATTTCACTTTGGTCATAACTTTATGGAACTGTTTCACAAAGCATAATCAAATCTATTTGTTTCCTAAAAGCACAAAACTTTAGCACAACTGTCAGTGTTTTTATATCCTGCATTGTCTTTCAACACGTTGTCTCTGCACCCTAATTTAAATATAACTCAATATAGCCTTTCCATACAAAATTTATAGAGATATTTTATAGTATTAGGAGCACTAAAAACTAAATGTAGTTTGAGGGAAAAGCAGCAATGACATATATTTGTTGTTTATTTATGTGCTATAAAGATCTTTTCTAAAACAAGATGATATAACTGAGCTGGTAGAAAACGACTTTACCAGGAGCTTATAGCTTGCAGGCCTCTCTTCTATTTTTTCCTTTCTAGTCTTATTGAAGATGTAGCATGCAAAGTTATCTCAATAAATTCTACCTGTTAAGAAAACCTGCAGGAATGGTGTCAAGCTGAGGCAGGGTAGGTTTAGGCTAGACCTCAGGAAGAGGTTCTTCACTGAGAGGGTTGTCTCACACTAGTACATGGCTCCTCAGGGAAGTAGTCACTGCAGCAAGCCTGTTGGAGTTTAAGAAGCTTTTGGACTGTGCACTTAGTCACATGATCTGAAATTTAAGCAGTTAGTTTTATAAAATTGCATGAAGAGTTTCTTATACACCAGAACCATGAATCTGAATAATTTATTCATTTAAATTATTGATGATTTAAAAATTTCATATTTGTGAGAGCCTGGTGTTCTTTCTTTCTTTCTTTCTTTCTTTCTTTCTTTCTTTCTTTCTTTC